>NC_048896.1:8407056-8538108 GCF_011077185.1 Oxyura jamaicensis | reverse complement strand
ATTAACAGCAACTGGACCTTGCAGAGATCCTGTGCCTTGGGCCCTGGGTCATCTGTGAACTTCAGCAATGTTAATTAAATGGCACTACACACTGATAAGGCCAGGTTTATGTATACCCGTGAAACAGAAACACTTGGAGGGCATTTGGCTTTGTTACCACACCGCTTGATTCAGCTGGGGAATGACCTGGCAGGCCAGAAAACACCAGAGATGACCATGGAAATGACCAAACCCAGCAAAAACCCATGTTCCTGAATCATTAGCCCAGGAAAAGCAGCCCAGAAACGAGCAGTGGTCAGTGCAAAAGCCAGCTGGGGCAGGAGCAGGGTAGGGGAGTTGTGCTGCACTGCCTGCACAGGGGCGGGAGGGGATGGGGCGCTGGCGGGGCTGCATGCTAATGACTGCCTTTCACAGCTTCTCCCTGGGTGAAATTGCTAGCTCCGTGCTGTAAGGCTGCTGAAAAGTGATAGTAATAACAGCATTCGCTCTGCAGCACTCCCGGTTCTCCTCAAAATTACTAGATCACAGAGGTAATTAAAACAATTATAATTGTTGATTTCCAAGCTAGAATTTTCCAGCATGAAAGGCCTAGGCCTTTGTCAGACATCCAGGGAAGTCAAGCATTTCCTACCAGGTTATTAGCCACCACGTCTGCGGGCTGCGAGCTGTTCTCCTTGGCGCATGCAGACGGGGCTGTGCTGCACTGCAAAGCAGGCGTGCGACGTGCGGGACTGGAACCTGCGTCCCAGCCTAAATGTGCCACTGGTGGTGCGTACAATGATGCTGCAGGGCCAGGGCAGCACCCACAGGCAGAAACCCCAGCGGTGAGGCTGGTAGAGAAAGGAGGGGCTGCACGCACCCTTCCTCTACGTACCCCACCACCTCAGGAGATGGCTCCCACGCTGGCCATGCTGGTGTCTTCTGTGTGGCCGCAGTTGGTGTGCAATGCCATCAACCAAAAGCCACCAGCCCTGGTGCTCCCCACCCCCTTGCTGGACCAGCTTGCATGCAGCCAGCTCTAGCCACCTCCTTTCAAAAATTCCAGTCTTTTCTCATTAGAAGGGACACGAGACCAAGGGAGACTTTGTCCTTCACTCAGTTCCAGCAATTAGTTTTCCTGGCTTGTTTGGTTTCCCTTTTCTTTCTTTTTTTTTTCCTTCCCAATGAATCTTGCCCTGTAGCAAAGTCTACTTGCAAAGATGCGAGCCCTGCGAACACCCAGCCTTTGTGAAGCTGCGAAGTGGATCATGCCCTTTCTGTGCTTCTCTCAAGGCTCCAGGGGCTCAGGGCTGCTTTGTTTAAACCCTTTCCAGGGAGAAGAGTGGCTTTATAGGCAAGAGCACGCGCCAGTTCACAGCTTTAGATATCTGGGGCAGGGGGGAGAAGTAGGCAGGCAGCTTTGCAAGGCCTCCTCTCAGTGCCAGAGGCCAGTGAATGCTCACGTGGGGCTGTCTGGGTGCCAGGGCACTGGGGCAGGGCATCCCAGTGTCCTGCCAGGTGCAAGGTGCTGGGCCCACTGGAGCACGCAGGGATGTGCCAGCACCAGGCCAATGCCTTCCCCTGCCATGGAATCACCTTGTTACACCCCCAGCAGCTTTTAACTTGCCAGCTGGGGAGTGCAGCCACAGTGTCTTCCTGCAGAGCTGGACCTGGTGTGTGGCCCTGGTGAGAGGGCACCAGTCCTGGCCACCTGCAGAAGTCTGGCCACACGTGCTGGCAGCTGCCATACCCATGTACATGTACACGGAGGTACAAACGTACACGCTGAGCACCAAGCATCGAGTCCACTCTGCTTTCTCTCTGCTGTCTTTCTCCCAGCCATTATACTGAAGTACTAGCCATTGAAAAGAGCTTTCTGAATTCAGGTTTGGGAGAGTTGCTTGAAATGTATTCTCAAGACTTAGCCCAAAGCGGTCCTGTTATAATGGAGAACTCGCTAATTCAGCTACTCATTTATCTCAACCACGCAGCATGAAACGGATGAAATGCCTGAAAGGGGCTTCCACGACCCTCCCGTGCTAAAAAAGGAATCAGCTCCGAGTCCCTCTAATGGAAGCCATTAGACACGTTGTGTTGAGCTGCAGGACTGTAAGTGTTTTGGGAAATAAGAAAGCAGAGATGAATAAAATGCAGCAGTATTGTAACAGCAGCATCTTTCAAATTTCTCTTTTACTCTGCCCTGATTTAATTGATACCAAAAAAAATTAAGAATAATCTAATTTTTAAGCAGACTCCACGTCTATGATACATTAATTAAACTAAATCAAACAACTTCCATACCAGTCCAAGAGATGAAATTCCTTTGCAAGCCTCTTTTGTGCAAAATTGCCATTGCAGAGAAACTGAACAGTATGTTGAGACCAAGTAGTTCTTAAGCTATGCTATAAAAAAATGACAGGAATGTCTAAGAAATGTAAAAGAACTTGAAAAATATGGATATCTATAAAACACACTGGTCCCATAAGATATGTAGGTAAGGACTAGAACAGATCTACCTGAATTATCTAACTCGTTTAGCTACTGTGAAGCTACTGTCAAGTCCTAACCAACAGCAATTGCTCAGTGACACCTGTAATTCTAACACATAGACAGGACATGCTTTTCATTCAGTTTCAGTTATCTATACACACACACATATATAAATCTAACACCATAGATATTGATGCCTGACATTTAAAATATATTCTGGCAGTCAATATTCAAAGCTAGTATTTATTAAATACGAATTATTAATGACAGTGTGTTTTGGGACACTGACATACAGAAAACAAGACACAGTGAGTTTTTTTCCTCAGTTATCCCCAAAACCACAGTTTTTTTTTCAGCAGAATGCCCAAGAAGAGATGCATACAGATGTTTCTCACCATGGGTAGCGTAGTTAAATATGCTATATTTATTCTGTGCTCAGATTTTTCTTGTTGAATGCTCATACTGGCAGCCAGACAAATAAGAGAACTCTGCACTTGTAAAGAACATCAATTCATATTAGCTGATTTCCAAAAGATAACACCAGATAAATAAAATCCATTCCTCCTCCTTTATAAGTAATTCCAATAAGAGGAGAGAGTGGTAGTGTGTTGGTGCTGAAAGACACTTAGCAATCAGCACTGTGAGCTCTTTTTTTAAGCTTTTTGTTTGTTTTGGTTGTTTTGTCTTTTTGCTTTGCAAAGCTGAAAACCAGAAGCTAGCAGAGAACATTAGAGAGCTATGCAATCCTGCAGAGTAGAAATGACTTCATTAATTAGCCCCAAACCAATAATATCATACCCACTTACATCAACTACAAAGATCTTCTGGGAGTCATCCAGGAACTGGACTTTCAGATGCAGCATCCTCGAGCATGCGGCTGAGCGTGCAGCAGGCGCGGAGTCCTAGTGCTGTGGGCAGGGAGCCCCGACTCCTCGCTCACACATCATTTCCTTCTCAGTTGGATGCAGGAGGCTGCAGTCACAGATGTGGAGTGGAGGTTGCAGCAAAGGACTGGAATGTCTAAAACCAAGTCAAAAAAAATCCTGATGCCTCCCCTGGTCTGAACATCA
The DNA here is from genome assembly GCF_011077185.1 of Oxyura jamaicensis. Classification (NCBI taxonomy): domain Eukaryota; kingdom Metazoa; phylum Chordata; class Aves; order Anseriformes; family Anatidae; genus Oxyura; species Oxyura jamaicensis. The sequence continues at coordinate 8,534,569 of NC_048896.1, read as the reverse complement.
CCACTACACTGCAGGATACTCCCCCCACGAATGGTGCTTCTGTCGCTAGGGGAGAAGGCTGTGCACCAGCGCTGCAGGAGTCACACTAATGGGGAAGAGGCGGTGTCCGATAAATGTGCAGTTTTACAGCTCCTGGTGAGAAATGTGAGGGCGAAGTGAGCCCAGGTTTTACACAGCAGGGTCAGGGAAAATGAGGTGAGCAGCTCTCCTGCAGAAGTCACTGAGCAGTGAGCATCACCTGCGCTTTGCTTTGGTAAACTTAACCAGACATTTGCTCGCTAGCAGTCCTGTGTTTGGCTGGTGCGGCGAGCCTCTTGGTAGGTCAGGTCCTGCAGATAACCATCCAGCAGATGCACGTGAACCATGTGTACCATGAGACCATGAGTGCACCAAAAGGCAGCCACCGGACTGTCACAGGGGATCCCTATTGCTGCTCCCGGAAAAAGCCCCAACCACTTGCAGTCCTGGGGGACTCGGAGCAAAGATAAAAAGCCACAGATTTTGCTTGTTGCTTTCATCTCAGTTTCCACTGAAATATCCACTGTCAGCGACTCCAGGCAGCTGAGCCATTCGCTGCGGCCCCTCTTACACTTCCCAAATATTCCTGGCAATGGCAGGACTGAGCCTGTCAGGGCACATGCTTAGCTTGCTCTCTGGGCTGCAGAGAGGAAAAACCTACAGAACCAACTTCTTATTAGTATCCTACTGAATTTAGATCTAAATAAATAAATAAATAAATAAAGTATATATATATATATATTGGAGCTGATCTGCTTTTCCATGTGAATCTGCTCTGCAAAGCAGGTGAAGTAATCTTCTGCCAGTGGCTGTGCTGTGTCTGGTCACTGCATTGTGGGACTGAATTTCTAGTGCTTTCCTTGGCCCAGGGTTCATGCTCGCTGTGTCACTGGAAGGGGGCAGTGTCACGTGCAGATCTCCCAAAGAGGACCGATCTCCTCTTCCTCAGCATGACCGTGCCAGACGGAGCTGTCAGAGGACTTCCACCCGGGCAGGGAGCTCCTCGAGGAAGCAGCACCGTGGCTTGGTTGCTGTCTCTGGCCACAGGCTCAGGTGAAGCTGAAGCCTTGGCTGAACAGTGTGAGGCACAAGGAGCATAGTTCATTAACCAGCTGGTTAATAAGCCTGAGGTAGGGCACTGATACTGCGAAACAGGCAAGTTTCTTTCTGGAACAGGATTCCTGCGATGTTCCTGCTGCCACAGCAAAAGGAATTGTATCACTCCATGCTGGGGTCTTGGCTTAGGAACTAGTTGCTTTATTTATTTATTTTAATGCCCTACCTCACCCCCCCAAAATGTAACTTCAAAAACTAAAGTCTGAAAGAATTAAAGTTGTTTAAAGAAAAGAGAAGATAGAGGAAACAGCAATGGTCTATTTCTTGATATACGCAGGACCATGCCAGGATGACCAGTCAGCTGGGCTCCCGAGCTATGAGGGAAACAAAGAAATAATTTGAAACTGCAGGAAAGATCTGAGTTAGGTGCTAAGAAAGACCTGTGAGGCAGGGGAAATACTAGAACAGACAGTCCAAGCAAACTGGGTCCTGCCACGGGGCTGAGGAAAGCATGAGCTGCGTCCTTTCAGCCAGCCTCCTCTCTGACTCCGTGTATGAGCACAGATGTCTCCTGCTTGCAGTCTTGCATTAGTAAGGAGACTTCCCAATTGATGCAGTAATTCCTGGAATGCCTGTTGCTGATGATAACTGGAGACCTGTGTGGGCAGGGGAAGCAAGTAGAAGGAAAAGGAAAGCGTTTATGCTGCTAATTCAGTGGGAGGCTGCCAGCAAGCGCGCCGCCACTCTGCGACCTCACAGTGTCAAAGTACAGGCCCATCCCTGGATTAAGGAGGTTGTGCATAAATACTTCATTAATTTGTTGTTGAGAAAAGAAAGATCATAAGGACATCTGCCAAAGTGGTATTCATTGTCAGTTCTCAAATGGGACTGTTCTCAGAAATATATCAGTGATTGGCCCAAAACAAAAAAGTTCCCTAAAGTTTGAACAATGACTATTATTTTCCATTGATTTCACAGGTCATTATATTTTGAGCATATCTATCTCAATAGATACAATTGACCAGCCAAGTCCTGCCCTTCCAGAAACTTCTGCACCAGAACCATTCTATTTATTGAATATAATAAACAATGATACATTTGCATTTCCATCAAATTTTCTTGCCAAACATCAGTTAAACAGTCTGACATCACTCTGCTGTAACTTATTACTCATAAGTAATTGCTGGGAAAGTAGAAAGGGTTGCATTTTTAATTTCATATTTTAGGTGGGTTTTGCTCATTAGCTTCCAACAGCAGGATCAGGCCACGCTTTGTTTTGACACCAGAAGGTGACATTATGCAGCAGCCTAACTTGCCCCTGGTTTGCCCCAGTCCTACCCAAGAAAAGGCTGTGTGGTATCTCAGACGCTTGGCGATCTTGCTAGGATTCCCACTGAGAGCTGTACTTATGGCAGTGCAACATCACAAATTACTCACTGAAAGAAGCTCCACAGACACCCTGGTGTTCATCATCATTAATATATTCTGTCTGCAAAACTTGATGAGGCTGGCAGGAGGGGACCAGCCTCGATGCCTGAACTCTGACACGAGGACCGATGTTCAACACCCCTGGCGCTAGGCTGGAAATGAAGACAAGTATAAGGAAGAATTGTGCCGTCTGCCAGTCTCTCACCAGGTGGTGCCAGGGCAGGTGATGACACAATTACACACTAGCTGTATGAACTATTTGCATCAGTGTTCAGCTAGGAAGTATTGCAAGATAAACAAGGGACGGGACTTTTCGGAGTGGTCCAGCTTCTGTGCAGGCAGCTCTCCTGCAGGCAGGCATCCCAGCCAAAGCAGCAGCCCCGTGCTCATTACAACCTGCAGGCGTCTGTCTGTGTGGGAGCAGAGGGTGACCCTGACGTGGTAAGAAGCATGTTGACGTTTCAGCTGCTGCACCAGGTTGCAATTTGAAAAACAAACAAAACCAGAAAAAGTAGGTTCAGCTTTATGTAAGCACTAAGTCAAATTAAGAGTCAATCACCCTTCCCCTCCTGCTTTTTTTTTCAGTGACGATTTCTGATACCCAAGGAAGCAGAGTCATATCAGATCTTATTCTCCTGATGACATTTTTGCTTCTGTCTCAGCAGCTGAGGTAAATAACTCTTTTTACCAAGATGTAATAACAAAGTAGGAAAAGAAAAATAACCCTTAATTATGCACAAAAAGTCTCCGTGTGTGATCTGCAATTCCAGGCACCCAATAGACAAATTAACTGTAACTGCAAAACTTTCTTGGAAGTCTTATTAAGATATACTCTGACCATGCTACCAAAGTCCTGAAATACAAACTTATCTCAGTTATTCTTCTGTTCTCAACCTGTACACAACCGCGCTCGCTCTCCAGCACAGAGCACAGCCCCGCTCTACAAAGACCATTGCCAGGAGGAAACAGATCCTTGCTTCCAAGCTCCCTCTCGTGGTTGTTGTGCCCAAAAGCCAGACAGCACAGGAGACAGCTCGGCGTGCACAGACGGAGGCTTCAGCACAGCAATAACACTACCTACCGTGCATGGATGTACACTGCTAACTCTTCGTTTTTCAGATGCTATGTAAAAGCTGTTGCCAGGCAGTGAGGAAGGCAGCTTGCTTTCTGCTAATGCTAGATGAGAAACCTATATAAGAAAAATAACCGTTGTAAGAAAAATACTAGTACAACTCTGGTATTATCCAGAATAGGACATTGTCTCATTTTTAACGTGTCAGTTGTGTTCCATTGTTGGCACAGCTAGATAAAAAGCACTCAGTGATGTTTAATTCTAACAGATCGCTTCCAAGACACAAGAAAGCAATGTATACAGAAAAAGAAAGCCTCATGAACACATCAAGTCCAAGGAGCACTGATTCCTCCACAGACTCAGGCATGTTTCAGCTTCTTCAGATTCCTCCACACACTCAGGCATCTTTCAGTCATTTCTGGCTGGGGAGATGCATCTCCCTACATCTATGTGGTAGTACAAAAAGTCAGACTAGGACATACTACCCTGATTTGTTTCAAGCATGAACACTTCATGGTCCACTTGCATGTCTCCATGTCAACAGGGTAAAGGTAGTGTAAATTTACCTGTAATGCAGCAGTCCTGGATGCCTCAGGATGCCTAGGCTCTCTGTCCTTGTGAGTGTTGTCAGGAAGACAAACCAATCAATCCCACCCCTCGGGCTCTCCAAGAGTAGCATGCAGATCTTTCCCAACTTAAGCCCCAAAGGGAGAAAACACCAGACCCCAGCTAGGAATGAATATTGATTTCAACATACGTGCACTGCGCTGCAGAAACCTGAATGACAGGTGGGTACTGTAGTGTCTGCTCTTCTGCTCATGCAGCTCTGGCAATCGAGAGTTAGGAGACTATAAACAGCAGCAACTCTTCAGAAGGGAATGAGAGGTGATAAGGTAATAAAGGCAGCTTCCTTTGCTGATCATCATCAGGAAGGATCCTACGGCCAAAGGCTGACTCTGAGGAAGCTGCCAAATTAAGTCTGCAATACCAGATGAAGACACTGAATCCTAGAGAAAAGGATGGACTTCTAAAGAACTATATTGCTTATTTTTATGACAGATGTGGTTTCCCTCTTGGCTGGAGACAACTAGCTCTGGTTGAGTAAGCCTTGATTACATCTAGGCAAAGAAACGCACGTGTTCTCAAGGTGCCTCCAGGCTAATGGATCAGACCCATCTCACCATACAGATCTTGATCCTGCATTTTGTTAACATGTTTCCCTCCCAGGTAGTCTCTCTTCTCCCACTCACTTCCTTTGCTTTTATTCTTCCTTTAAAAACCCTTATCACTCTTCAGTCCTATTAAGGCCCACCAAATTCCAAGTATACAGCTCAAAGCAGAGCTGAAGTTGAGTCAAAGCCATTCTTCACAGCAGGAAGCAGAGGACAATAGAGCAGCATCCATCTGAAGTTGGGAGCTTGGTAACTTTGTAGTGATCAAAGGCAATCCCTGTTTTACAGTTCCTCTTCCAGGGCCTTCTGGCAGAGGGTGGAAGCTGAAAGACAGATGTGTTTCAAAGAACAGGAAACATTTCTGCACCATGACTGGCAGCAAGTTTCAGGGGTACATTCATAAAATCTTTCTAAATCATTAATTTTGGCCACAAGATAAAACAATTCAGATGGCCCGAGATAGCGTGCTGACAGTTAATAGAGAAACAGCCTACATAGTTAAAATGTTTGTTCAGAGAGGTAACTAACAGATTTTCCCCAAAAGAAATCACTCACAGCCAGACTCCAAAGCACTTCCAACCACAGCTTGACCCTAGGACAGGCCCTGAAGCTAAAATCTTTATTCAAACCTATTAGAAAATGCATTTGCATTACTGAGATTAAACATAAGGCATTTGGCAAGTCTCTGCTAATTCCTGGAACATCAAATGGAAAACAGTGCCAGGATCAGTAATGTGACTGAGGTCACAGAAATACAGGGCTGCAAGGGACTTCAGGAGATCCCACATGACAACCCAGCATGCTGAGGTGGGAGCTATACGCACCACACATGCTCCTTCCTTCAGCAAATGGTTATCCAGTGTTGACTTCAAAAATTCTCCATCACCTCCAAATGCAGCTTGCTCCAGCACATCAGCCATCCAGTGAGAGGTTTCCTCTGATTTCCAACATAAATCAGCTTTGCTGGAAATTCTGTTTATTTCTTCTTGCTTTCCCAAAGTGGTCGTGCTATAGGTGATTACGTGGACAGTCCTAATTTGCTTTTAATTGTCTAAGTTCTTTTACAGTGCTAGGATGAATCCCAGGCTGACAACTAACGATCCTATCTGCCAGTTCCCAAATGGACAAGTAGCCCTTAAGGAATGTTACAAACAGCTAATATATTTTCTCTTTTCTGGGCTGACCAGATAATTTAAATCTAATGTCAAGGCAGATCTTCTAAGGACATAAAAATGGAGAAAATAGTCAGCCTAGAGGCAGGAGAAAAAAAAAAAAAAAAAAAAAGAAACTGAAGAAACTTGAAGAGCCAGAAATTTCCCAGGAAGCTGACTATGAATTACTGTGTTCACTTATTAATTATATCAATTGTTATTACTAAATTTCTATAAGCATAAGAAGTCTAAATCAATTCTACTGTGGTATTACAAAACTATGAAAGACTTCTCATAAATCTGAAAAAAAATATATATTTTGATTTTTAGATTTTTAGCCTACTTATTTATTTACATTCAAGAAATGAAACATCAAAATTATTCTACTACGCCAGTGCATCTGATTCCAGGTAAGCCTAAGCACCTTGTAGCCTTAATGCAGTCTTCACTTTATGCCCCCAAAATTAACGTTTTTCTTCTAATTAAGAACTGAGGTTACCCAGTAGCCAGCAATGTCTCAGAGCCTCAAATGCCATGTAAGCTTCATCACTGAAAACATGATTTGGAGGAAGTAAGTCACTGTTAGAAAGCACATTCAGACAGAACCTGCAGAACACCAAAGAGCACAGACACATCAGAAAGCAAACACAAACAGCACATGCTTCCCTTCATTACGTATTTTTCAGTTCCTGCAATGCAAGTGACTCTTCCCCATCAATTGCTGCAGTTAACTCTGGACTTTTTGAAGGGACATGAGGAGAACCACAGCTTCGAGGGGTGATCTTTTAAGGTTCATTCCATGCTAAATGTACTGGCTCCATAGAGAACAATTTTTATCCCCCACAATCTTGTAGTTGAACTGTATCATTGCTGCCAGCAAAGCTCTTGTTAGCTCAATGCTGCCCTCAACAGAGCCAAGAAATAATTACACGTAGGTTTTGACCTTTGAATTGAAAAACACAGTTGCTGATTTACAGCTGAAAGTCCATCTTCTCTGCTCCTCACAGCTGTACTGACCAGGCAGATCTAAAAGCGAAGCACCCTTTATTAGTTCACTTTCACACCGTGCAGAGCACGGGGCCACAGCCACCTCATCTCTTGACTGAACCTGCCCGCAGCCACAGTAGCTGCGCGCACACTTCCTCCAGCTGCTAAGCGAGCAGTGACTCAACCAACACACGACTGAAGCGCCTACCAGCAAGCCGAGCTAGCAGGACTGCTGACTTTTCAGCAGAGATAACTCAAACAGGTCAATAGACATTGTTTTAGAACCCGTATCTCATTTTAATTAAGGCTAGACACTTCCACCTAGCTCAAAACTGTAATTACAGCAAAGCCTATTAGGGCAGATAACAGCTTGCCACCCGACACGAGGTGTGGCGGTCGGCTCGCACCCCACCCACTCCGGGTACCCTGTGTACTTCCTCCTAGGGCCGTCTCCACTGCAGGGTTCATGCGGTTGTTGGTTCATAGCCCAGTGCAGCCAGCCAGGCTGCAAGGCCAGCTCTGCCCTGGCTAGCAATTCATTTACGTGTCACCCTGCTACAGGGGAGGGGGGTGGGAGAGTCCTCTAGCCTGTGCCGTGGTTAGCGAGCGCCTTCCAAATACTCTGGGGGCCATCCCTGTCCTGACCGCACAGGAGAAGCGGGACACCAGGCAGCTTTCTGCATGGCACAGGCACTTTTATAGCAGGAACTGTTACACCGAAAATAAAGCTTTGCCTATGAAGTCCCATCTATACAGCCCTCTAAACCAGCTAGCCCAGGTTTAAAACAACATGAAGCTGTCACACCTGTTTTATGAAGGACACTACTCAACAACTGTACAGCAGTAGCTGAGTTGACTCTCAGCACCAAGATTTTTGAAATATAATGGCCTTAAACATAAATCTTCCACACTTCCCTAAAACCCCAGCCCCAACGGTTCTACTGTCACCTTGAAACAAACCAGTGCTGTGAAGTCCCAGGGACTTACTGGCTGCACTTGTCATCAGTTCCTGGCTTGAGTGAGAAGAGGAAGCAGCTTGGTTACACTGAGTGCCATGAGAATCAGGAATATAATCACCCAACTATGACTTTTTTAAACTGCATGAGAAAACACATAGACAACGACCAATCACCTAGTTACATCTGAATGCGCATCAGCCTTTGTCAGCTAACACACTCGCTGACACATCAGTGCTAGTCAGAGCAACACTCCTTGAGAGGAGGAGGTTAGGGGAAGCATACATTTATTCCAAGATCATTTAGAACAGGAACCTACCTTTCCTCTCTGTCATTTTCCCTTGAGATGGAAATTATTTCCCTGTCTCAAAGTCTAAGGAGCAGGGAGGAACAGTATGGATGCCTACCAACAAGATAAGGCTAACCCTTTTACCAGGAAGAGAAGCATTAAGTGCGCTAGGTGATTTTGCCTGCCAACACAACGCAGACAACCAAAGGTGCTGCTAAAGTAGCAAGCTTTTTTGTTGTTATTTTCTAAAGTTTAAAATGCATTTCATATTAATATGTGGCTTTAGTTACAAAAGCAATATGAAAGGTCAGTACCAATACATTAAGTTCTGAGGAAGATACACTATTTGTTAGAGTCTAGATGATTCAATCACTGACTTAGCAAATTCAAGGCTTTTACTGAGCATTTAAGATAATGGTTATCAAACAGCACTCTCAGCTGAAAGGTTTTGTAGACAAATATTCCACCTCTCTTGAGGCAGAACTCCAAGTGTGCTTATTGGATGGTGTGGTGGAAAGATGCCAGTTCAGGGCTACTGTGAGGGAGAGTAGCTACAGGAACACCAGAAGATGATGTCAGGACCTCTATCCATTGTCACCTTCATGAACACAAAAGCCTGTATGAAAAACAGGGACATTACAGATTTGGACAAGACAAACATGGATACTTTTGAACAAAGCCTCATCATACCAGCCTGCAGCTCTTGGACCCCATCTTCTCTATTCAATGCATGAGATGCGCTTCATGCCATCCCAGCAGCACGGTTTCCCTGAGCTAGAAGTTGTAATCCATGATAATTCAGGTGTAGCTGCTATGTTTAGAATAACCAGTACCTCAAAAAAAAAAGTTACTAAGTAAGAGGCTTGTTTATTCAGCCCACTCCGGAAGAAATTGAACACAGACTAGTCACCCCAGTTTGGTAATACAGGTATCTATTTTATTAAAAAAGTTACAAACAGGTGGACTGTAGGGTTGTCTTACAAAATGACAAGAATGATTTCTACTGGAAAAAACTTTTTACAAAGCATTATAGGTAATTGTTCCATTTTTGCACTTGTTATTCCAGATTTCACCTATCACTGATAAAGATACAGTACATTAGATACATGATGTTAGGTTACATTTTTATTTGTAGAGCCCTACTGCAGTGATTTGAACAACTCCTAAACAGATGCCATAGTAAAGACAATACATATTTCATTTATTATTAGCCTCTTACTCTAATAAGCAACTTCACATGCAATCTATTGAGGAAGCCTAAAATAACTTTTGGTCCCTTTTTCCCCCCCAAAGTGTGCTGAAGAAACCATCTCTCGTTTTCCCAGTCCTGTCACTCTAAGCTAGTTCAAGTTTTTTTTTTCCTCTTTTTTTTTTAATTTTTTTTTTTTGCTGAGGTTGATGAAAATGAACACTGGCTTGATAACTACCCATAGGAATGAACCACTGATTAATATTAACCAACTTTTCCCCCCTTAGACAAAGGAAAACTAAGATCTTTATGAATTACTTTTATTTCCTATTACTTCCTTACAACCTACAAAAAAAGATCAACAACCACCACTTAAAAGCCTACTTTGAATACAAGGTTTGGTTTAATTCTGATATTAAAGTGCAAACCTAAATATTAGCCTCAGCCTGTTTATAAAGTTTGTACAAACAGGGGGGGAAAAAATTCAAGTAACCCCACAGGAAAAAAATCAGGTGTTTTGATACCCAAGCAGAAAACCTGATGTTCTCTTCTTTTCAGTATTCAAATTCAACACTGAATGTAGACTCAGAACCTTTATTTCTGCTAAACACTGTAAAGTCAGCCTGCATTATTACCAATAAAACACATTAATGTTGAGATACTGTACCGGTGATCTTTTATTGTTTCAAATGCCATCATCCACAATACATTTTGAGAGTTTTAAACTGCTTAACCTCATATATCCATCACTGCTTTTACTGGAGCTTTTCTCAAAGTTATTTAGCTATTACAGGGAAAGAATGTACATTTCTAGAAGCATGTTCAAATGACTAAAGCTGGGCTCCTAAAAACCTAGAACTTTGGTGCAGTAGGTGAGCTGCAGTTATTAAACTTCTGCAAAAAAAAATTACACATTTTAAACCACCGCTAGAAAAAGCTCTCATGTATGCAACATGTTAATAAAACCGAACAAAAAGATTTCATCTGTTCTTTGTACATTTTCATTCTGCTCTTTATACCTGTGTTATTGTTAAAATTTTCAAGTATTCAGAGAAAATGTTGATCAGGTAAACAATATGGAAGGCAATGGCTGTTTAAAGCACGCTTGCAGTTAGTATCACTGAAACCTGGTGCTTTTCCCCTTGTAACACCAACTTGTCTCTAATATTAAACTTGCTTATTGGGAAAAAAAAACTAAAAAGCAATTTGTGACAGTGCAAGAAAAACTTTAACAAATATTGCTTTAAAATATTATTCAGAAAGACAATATTAGGAACTATAAAATGTAAAGTGATCTTATTTGCATTAGATTTACATGTGCAGAGGTCTACAAGATGTCTCAATGTGCCAGGCAAAGCTGAGCTGACTCTGACTAGGCATACAGCCCATTTTGAAGGATACATTATCCCTTTTCAAAGGCATGAAGAAGCTATTTGTAAACAAGCAAGTTTGGAAACTCAGTAGGAGGAAAAGTGTGCTGCCATTTTGCAATGCTACAATTGTCATTTTTTGATTAAATGAGTTTAAGAAACCCGTGATTGCAAGAAAATAAACAGTCAGAGACTTTACATCCTGTTCCAAGTGATCCCTATTGTCAAATTAGAGCAGTTAACGAACAATATCACAGCTGCATTTGCCAAGAAAAGGGATACTACATCCATACAACAGAGGTGCCCTCAGTATCTTTTTACGACACTGTCACACGTAAACAAAAAGTCTCGAAGAATGACCAACTACATTGTAGGAGAAAACTTTGCAAATAGAAATAAGCACTGATGCGAGGTAATATACAGAAGTAACCATTCGTTTAAGGCTCAATTTATTCTCCATTAAAACTCTTTTAAAAGGCATTGAGTAGGTAATACTGAGTTTAAGTATTTAATAAATACAAGTTCAGAAATTGATTAAAGAAATCAATTAAAATATTAAAAATGAACTCTTGCATATTAGCCATTATATGAACTTAGAAAGCTATAAAAGGACTGATAGATAAAGAACAGATTTTAAACTTATGGTAAACATGCTAAGCATTCTGATTAAGGTGTGTGGATCCTGGAGGCCACCAACCTTATGCACTTAGATGTATGGCAATGTGCTGTAATAGAGACAGGTTTACCAAGGCTCAGCTCTGCAACCTGGGCTGAAAGTTCTCCAAAGCAGCATCTGTGCAAGTTTCCTCTGAGTTTTATCTGAAATTTAAACAAAATAACCAATGAAAGCCACATTCAATACATATTCAAAGTGAACTCAGCTTCTCCCATAGATCGGAACAACTCGTTGTCCACACTGGGCTTCAAAGCTCTGCTTTACAGTGGCATTCTTGAACTTCTTTTCATCTAATTCTGGTAATGTAAAAGGCAAGCAGGTAACAACAACTATTAACTTCATAACAACTGCCCTAAGGGATACTAAACTGCTTCTAAAGATCTGAAACCGCTAGGAAATTTAAGTTCTCCTGCACAGTGATGTATAGACTGGGCTTTGCATTGGTGGTAAGGAGGCACTACATCACTCAGCAACACGAAGCAATGGTATTTTACACAATTTCTGGGAACAGGCAGTGATCCAACTCATTCAGTTTTGACACCTGAGTCCTTAGCATTCAGATGCCCTAAATTACTATCAAAAAACCCTTCACATTTATCAGACTCAGCTTCAGTTGGGAGAATTGTATGCTGCTTTTCTTAATTATGCACACAAGGTTCTACCAGCATTGACCAATAAATCTTTGTATTTCTGATAATTTGCTTGCATTTCACAAGATTTATTGGCAGAGATCCTAAAGAACTCAGTAGCAGCTCAAAGTCTGTTGAAACCAGTCCTCCATATTCACGTACATACATTTCATTAAAGTTTGATGCTTGACTTTTGAGGGAATTTTGATGAGTCTACTGAGAAATTACTTCAACCATAGAGGAGTCAGAACTCTACTTTTCCTACCATACTGTTTCTTTTCAACTCTCGACTTGTACTTATCTGGCTTTACTTGCCCATGACATTCCCATTCAATTCTCTTCTGCAAGCAGGCAGGAAGGGGTGGGAGATGGTAGCATAAATTTGCCTGTGTTGCATAGCCACACAAAACAGAGACAGCATACTTTCAGTTTTCTCCCTGAAGAGAACTATTCCTTCAGCACTTGTTAATTTCAGTTACTCATGAATGGAAGGGGCAGAAATGATTAATCAGGATCAATCTTTCACCCCAGTATAAAATATTCTCCATCTGATCAGTACCTCTTACACAACACCTTTAACACCAACACTGGAACAGGTACAGTATTTCAAGTATGATGGAAAATAAAAAACACGATCATACTGAAAACTCGAGAGAAATGCTGAACAAGCAACAGAGGGCAGCTACTGGGAATCTCACATCTCTGAATGCAACAACGAGATGACAGAAGACCACTGCAGAAGCAGGAAAGGGAAGGAGGGGGAAACAGGATGCGAGAACAACACACATTTGAAAAGGAACTATAGGTTATTCTGATTATGTAGTTATGTTCCATCCTCCATTGCACCGGAAGGACTGAAACGGCAATCTAAGCTCAAAAAAGAACCTACACAACATCCTACTTCACATACAGATTGAGGTACCCGTACTAGAAAGAAGTCATAACTGCTAGTTAAAACTGATACTGAAACTGCCTTAGATGAGCCTAGGCCCAGCACACACGCCCACTGGTTTCTCCACCAGAACTGTAGAAAAACTGTTTCTATGTACCTCATCCTGAGGTGACTAACTGGTCAGACCAAAGACTGCCCCTAGGCAGACAGCTTGCAGAATTCAGATGTGATGATGTTAGGACAGAGCTATAGTTCAAGCCTGTTTCTTACACACAGTTTTTTAGACAGCTGTTTTCGCTATACCTAGGAGGGGTCACTGCTACAGCAGATGTTTGAGAAGCAGCAATTGTCCCTTGGATCACAGATAAGAAGAACGCTTATCCCCGCAGAGAAGATTACAGCTATCAGAAGACATCAGCAGCAGCTCTCCTACACTAGAGCACATTAGACAGATATTACCAGGTAGCAAAGGCTTATCATAAAGTTAATGAGATCCTACACCTCCTCAGAGAACAAGGACAGACTGGGAGCCAGGAAGAAGAAAATATCCCAAAAGCGTGAAGCTGAAGCGAGGTATTGGGCAGAAGCAGCATTTCCTGGAACCATGGAAGTATTTCGCTTCTAGAGGTTTTATGTGACATGAGCAAAGCAGAATGCAGAAGAAATCCATATACCAGAAGCTTAGTATCCTCTATCTCAAAATATAACAGACATAAAAATACAGATGTTTCTTGCAAAGCAAGAGCATGCTCTGCTTTGGAAGAGCATCAAATCTAGGCATAACTTAGAAGGACTCAAAGGAGTAACACACAGCCCCATTCCCCCTCAATTTCAACTTGAAGATTAAACTTGGTATTTAATGTTAAGTCCAGAACTGGTCTGGTTACACGGAAGCTTCCCTTCGCAGTAATCAACTCTGGAAGTATAAATTTCATGGATAAATGACCTGATTTCGTCAGAGCTGAAGACCACAACCTGCACAAGGTGAACCACTAGTAACCCCCAAAATTGCTATAACTTCTAGGATGCTACCTTAAGTACTGATGCTCTTATTTGTAAATCTGCCTTAGAACTCACTGAAACTGCATTATTGTAGGTGGTCCAAGATATTAACCCTGTACCACTTTATTTGTACTTTGCTCTCCTCCAATACAAGCGGTTTGCTTGCCTTTCAGCAAGAAAGCCTTGAACCTGTACACACCTCTTACAGGCTGACAGCAGCCTTTCCTTATTTCACAGAATTAGAGATAAAAATACTATTATCTTTAGCATGTCAGTACCAGGGTCATGAGTACCTAAAATTTTATATTCACAAAGCACTTGATAACAATCTCAGAGACAAGCTGAGACTTCACTCTCTGACCTTACGCTCAAGATTAAAGAGGATACATAGTCCAAAGCTTCCAGTAATAACCTATTTTCGCTCTTGTCACTCAGACACAAAAAGCGCCTTTGACTTGAGTTACTAACACGGCAGTCAGAGCCTAAGCTTTAATCAGTGTAGCTGTCAAGACCAGCAGTTCTTTCCCCTGAATTTTCATGTCCTCCCTCATCCCTGCACTTGCCCTTATAGATTACATCAAATTGTTTGCTGAGACAGACCCAACAGACAACTGCAGGCCTAATGGACCACCTGGCTGCACTGGGAGCCCATGCAAAAAGTGTGCCGATGACGTAGAAGACCCTCTTGCAGCAGCATGGGTTCAAGCTGATGAAGGAACTGCACCTGCAACAGCTACAAGGAAAGCAGAGCAGGGGTAACAGTACCACCTCGCACAGGAATGACAGCGCTGCTGCTTGCACGGGAGGAGCTGATCCATTTACACAGTCACGTGAGAGGCAAGGAATGGTACAGAAAGATGACCACGCATGTGAAGGGCCAAGAGCAGCCATCCTTGCAGAAGAACCAAAGCAATACCCAAGACTAGTGAAACTTTACTTCAGGGTCCCCTCTGAACACTGCACTCTTGCAACATCTTTTATGAGTCACTGGGAAAGGAAAGAGGCATTGGGAAGCCATTATCATGTGTTCTCTGCTCAGGAGTTTTTAGATGAAGAGCACTTTGCATGTGTCCTTGACTAGTACGTGTGGGCTTCAAGCCACTCCTTACAGCTCAGGGTAGTTTTCTTTTAAACTTATTCTGCTGATAAGGCAGAAATGTACTCCAAGTACACTCAGTTTCTGTACCACAGTTTTTTTGTTTTCTTTTTAAACCCGCCCCCTTTAAAAAAAAAAACTCAAAGCCTTCTCAGAATAATTAGTGGAAAACTTGATCACAATACTCCTGTATAGGTCCAAAGCAATTCACATTAACTTGCAAATAATTCAGACAGCAAGTGGAAGCAATGAAGAATCACACTGCAATATCACAAAACATTATTAAGGATACAGTAATGTCAAATACAGCAGTGACAGTCAAAACAGGTGAGGATGAGATCATACGCTTTGTCTCACTACAAAATTGCTACAAGTAAAGGCAGTGTTCCCTGACTAACCCTAATGCAGTAATGCAAGAAGTCCATTGACTCAAGTACTTATGTACCACTGAATCCACAAGCTTCCATCTCTTCCAGAGGAAAGCAACCTCCAAGTTCAGTTACTTAATTTCAGACTCCTTGTCACACTTTATCTGCTTACTTAAACAGCATGCTTATGCACCTCAATTAGTTATGACTGTTCAACCAACCTGCTCTGTATGGCCATGACTGAGGTTTTTCTTAATTTCTCTCACTGGACGATGCAAGTTGTACAACACTGATCTTGTTTTTCAGGCAGGGAGGCATAGTTCATTTGCCTGACGATCTCAGCAAACAGTTCATCCACCATTGTTTTGCTCTTGGCTGACGTCTCCATGAAGGGACAGCCCCACTCCTGAGCCAGAGCTCTGCCTTCTGCAGACAAGACCTCCCTCTCCGACTCCAGATCCACTTTATTTCCCACTAGGATCAGAGGAACTTTCTCGTATCTCTTCACCCGGACAATCTGGTCCCTCATTGGCTTGATGTCCTGATCAAACAATCCAAGCGGTTAGTACATGCAGTAACCATAGGAAATTGCCACAAACTCTACAAAAGCACGTTTTAATCAACCCTCACATGCTTCTGAAAATTAAAAATATAGCAGGAGGTTTATTAAATTCATATCCACGTGGATCTAGAAATCAGAGAAAGTTCATTACCCACTTTTAGTAAGCTATACATATTTATATAAAATAAGAATTAAATTGTATAAAATGTACACATATTATACATAAACAGAAAGCTACTACTCCACTCAGAGAGATTTTTGGTTCAGCCAGAGGAAGACACAGTACATCTGTTTTGAAAAAGTTGATTTCAGCTTTCTGATTTTTTTTTTCTCAAGTCTAATGACAGCAAACCGGTAACATTAGCAACATCATACCCTTACATGATCGTTTAGGAAGCCTGTATTTAGTTTACAGCTTGAGAAAGTTTGTAATCTAAATAGAGGCTTCTCACTTCTGGAACGCTTAAAATAATTCATTGTGAACACATTTAATCACATGTAAGTAACCAAATTAGATGCTGTAAGAATACTGTATTACCTAGAGATGCATTTATTCAAGCCTGAGCTAACATTTGGAGTTAGCATTTGAAAGTCTGAGTCAGCCTCCTCTGCCCCCTGCATGTTTTATGTTACTATCAGTGTCACTAAGTTCTACAAATTCTGGCATAGTTCTGAGACAAAGCAATTAAGCTCTGAAGTTACTACTGTGGAAAAGAACCACAGAGAGCGGTTTACGCCTACAGGTTTGGAGTAAACATGCTATAGACAGACAAGAATAACTAAATATTAACAGAGTGGATTACTAACTGTATGCCTGTTCCTTAAATAATGAGGTCCAATTGGTCACAAAAATGTGTGAAAATGAGAGGAGAAGCATCCTAATGTCACTGCTGTTGCTTTCTAAAGCAAGTATGTCTTCAGCTTGTACTTGAGCTACATCGAGGTCTCTGCTAAGATAAAGTTTAGCCTTCAGCAGAAGCAAACATTCTGCTTTAGTGGGGGTGTGCAAGGTTTTGCCAAGCAGCTGGAATACACCCAACTCAGAAACCAAAGCCAGCGCAGTAGCTGCAAATCCCTGTGCTGCATGCAGTGCTGCTAAACCCATGTGTTCCCCTCAAATAAAGCCTCATTTCTAGAGGCAGCTTAGACCAGTTACCGGCCAAAACATTTCAATTTTTTCAAGAGTTTTAACAGTAGAAATGAAATCCAGACCCACGGATTATCACATATGGCTTGCTTCTCTTCTTCAGTACACCACCTACGCTGTGAAAGCATCGAGCTTATGCTGGACAGGAATATGTTTGGGGGGAGGGGGCGGAAAATAACAGCTTATTTAACAAGTCATAACTGAAGAACAATAATTCTCTCTTCAAAAGCAACTGAAGACAGATGCCTTTCAAGAAGGGGAAAAAAAAGGCGGAAGCTTCGATTTTAATACCGAGTGGTTTCTTCATAGAAGGGGATTGCCAAAACATTTCTATTAGGGAAGTGGGAGCAGGTCATTGTTCTCCAGCACTGCGTGGGATTTAACAATGGTGGCACCCCGATAAGTACCTGCAAGGCGAGCAGTTTTCCATCAGGAAGCAAGGCTCCTAAAGGCACTTTCGAGGGCGGGGGGGGCATTTTAACTCGCTCCCTTTCGGAGGAAGGCTGTGGGCACGGATGGCCCACCCCAAAACTTCCTCCTGGGCCCCGCGCCTTCAGCAGGGCCGGCCGGGCTGCGTGGGGCCGGCCGCCTCCTGTCCCCAAGCTGCCACCCCGGGCCCGGCGCGATTACCTGGAAGGACTGCTGATTGACCAGGCTGTAGACGAGGATGAAGCCCTGCCCGTTCTTGATGTAGAGGTCGCGCATGGAGGCGAACTGCTCGGTGCCCGCCGTGTCCAGGATCTCCAGCACCGAGGGGGACGAGTCCACCTCGATCTCCTTGCGGTAGAAGTCCTCGATGGTGGGGTCGTACTTCTCGATGAAGGTCCCGGTGACGAACTGCACCGTCAGGGCGGACTTCCCCACCCCCCCGCTTCCCAGCACCACCACCTTGTACTCCCGCATCGGGCCCCGCAGCCGCTCGCCGCTCCCCCGCCGGGCCCGGGCCTAGGGCAGGCGGCAGCGCGGCCCTCGCATAGCCCCGGCCCGCCTGCGGAGAAGGGCGAGGCCCCGCTGCTCCCGCGACGGCCTGCAGGGGAGAGACGCAGCCGTTAGGGACCGCGCGGCCCGGCCCGGCCCGGCCCCGCTCCTTACCGCCGCCCCGCTCCTTACCGCCGCGCCGCGCCTCACTCCATCGCGCCGCGGGACCCGCCCGGCAGCGGCCGCCCCGCCCGGAAGGGTTACGCTGCGGCACCCGCGGCCCGCCCCTCCCCGGCTCGCTTCCGCCGCGGGGGAAGGGGATCCGTGTGGCACCGCCGCGCCCCGCCCGCCGCGCGGGGGACGGCTTTGAGGGGGGCACCGCGCCGCCGCCCCGCCCTGCCCGCGGGGCCCGCCCCAAGATGGCGGCTGCCGCCCGGCCCGCCCCCAAGATGGCGGCTGCCGCCGGGACCGCCCCCGAAATGGCGGCTGCCGCGCGGCCCCCCCGCGGAGCCGGCCCCGGCCCCTCACGGGGGGTGGTGGCGGGCGCAGCGCCGGGCTCACGGCGCCCCGGGTCCGCGGGCTATCCCTGCCGGGCCGGGGGCTCCGTCCTGGAGCTGCACCCCCCGGAGAGAAAACCAACTGGGGGAGGCAGCGCTGTGCGCTTTTAGAGTGAAAGCGCCACTGGGTTAGGCGCGCGGGGCTGTGCAGCAATAAAATAAAACCTGTGAGAAAATAACGCCCTCGCTGTTTCTTTACGCTCGGTCGGAGCCCTTCCTCGCGGCACAGCCCCGGGGGAGCCGGGCAGCCCGCTCGGTGCCGGGCCGGCAGCCGGCGCCAGGTGTCGGTAGGGGACGTGATTTGAGTCGCTCTTACATCTAAGGAATAATTCCTCTCCGTTGCCATCGCCTCCGGCGTCGTTTGGTCAGGCGAGTTGCTGGCGTAAGGTAGATGTGCAAGGATGGCAGATACTCGTGTGGCTGGTGAATCAGCTCGAAAAGGTGAACATCAAACCCGTCTGCCTCCTACCTCTGTTACAAATCATGAGTCGCTGCAAACTACCTGGTGCTTTCAAGGTGCTCGGGAGAAAGAAGGGAAAGATCCAGTCACTGTCTGAGGAGCTTCTGCCTGGTTTTAACCGTGACACAGTCAGCAACGGTGACAAACGGGGAGGGGGGGAAGAGAGGGAGAAAAGGGGAAAGGAAGGATGAGGGTTACAATAATAAGATTACACGGTCACTTGGGTTCATTGTGCGCGCGTCTGTGTGGTGCTGCTGGTCCTGATGTGTGGGGCGGGTGGGGGAATGACTAGGGAAGAGGGACTGGGGCAAAGCGCACAACAGTGGGGCAAGCCAAAGAAAAAACCCTCATGTCTTAAGATAATTTGACTTAACCAGCAGCGCCTTGCTTGTGGGCAGCCCAAGGGGTTGGTGTGGGATTGGGAGCTTGGATTTTTCCTCCAGGTCCTTGGTTTATAATCGATATCAGTTTGGAGTTCCTGTATTTTCCAGCGTACAGCATTCGATACTTTCCCCTACGTATCTTGCATCTGAAAAAAGGTTGAGCTCAAAGTGCACACTATTGCTCATTATCCTTAAAGCACGTAATTCCTTCATCAGTTCGCTGGGTTATCTCACTGGGCTGTATGCTACCACGTACTGGAGCCACGAAAATTGCTGGTGATGTCAAGGCTTTGAAACTCCAGGTGGGAATAGCTGCTGCTTCTGTAAATGGCCAAGCCCTGTGTGAGCCACACGGCCGCCTCCAGCCAGTGATGCCTTTCTGCTGCTCCCTCCCTGGCACTGTCTCGCCATACCTGTGAGGTGCAGCACTCCCTGGGTCGAAGACCTGATTTAATCTCTGCTGCTGTACTTTCCCCAGCTCCTGCCAAGGAGAAAAACACAGGGCTTGGCTCTTGGGAGGGCTTGTGCTCCCTCAGCAAAACAAACCTCCCAAATGAGCATCTGGGCAGGATTTGATTCCTGCCCGAGCTGCTCTGTGCTGTTGATGGACTCAGCTGCTCTGTGCCATGCCCGCAGCCAGCAACAATAAAGCAGGCTCTTATTAAATTAACCTGCTAAGACACAGATCCTGCAGGGATGTTCGGGGAATAGACAGATGGCACAAGCAAGGGCCAGAAATAATTGCAATCCCCATCTCACGAACGTGAGAGACAGCTCCTGCACAGTGCTGTGTCCTGCAGCAGGCAGGTATGGACGGAGGGCAGCATCCTGCCCTGCCCTGAAGTCCACAGAGCATCATCCCGGCCTCTGGAAGGAGGGAGAGTGCCTGGAGCATCTTTCCTCTCGGGGGTACTGCAGCATCTTCCTCACCAGACAAAGCGTGAACGCTGCCTGGCTGCTGCTGGTGCCTGTTGCAGGCTGTAATTACTGCCCGGCCGGCTGCTGTGACTCACCGCCGCTGCCCGAGCTGCACCAGGCTCTGCCAGCAGGCATACAGCAGGCGGCTGAGTGCAGGCAGCAGGGCAGACACCAGGATTTCACCTGTTACCCTCTAGCTGAGCACATAATTTGCATGAATAGACACAAAACCAGCTTAAGACCCTGTGTCATTTTTTTCACCTCTTTCAGCGTTTTTTTGCTAATCCACTTGTGCTTCATGGTGTTCATGCAGTGCAGGGACAGGATCCTCGGGGCCAGAGGGCTGCCGGGGTGTTGGATTTGATTTCATATAAGGCTTTTTCAAGGTGTTCCCTTTGTACTGATCACATAACCATAAGGACGGCTTTCTATTTCAGCTCCTTTGGAGGACAGTGAGGTATGTCTTGGGGGCCGAGTCTCCTAATCCTGGGCCGTTGCAGTCAGTATTACCTGCAGAGATACTTTCTTCTTTGCCAGCTTCTCCTGCCAACACAGAGATGACTCAGAGGCAAATTCTGAGGACTTTTCTCTGAAATTTCATATTTCTGCCATGCAGCTTTCAACCATTATTTTAGTAGCACCAAAAGGCATGCTGGCAAGTAAAAAAATAATCCACACCACTCGCCTTCCCCATCCCGTGCACCGTGCGATGCCCACACAGGGATGGCCTCAAACTTCACCTTGGCAAATCACCATTGTGTGTGACAGCCTCCCTCTGTATAAATACATAGAAAGGTTGACAGACAATGCTGTCCTGGAGTGAAGCTGAAAATATGTCTCTGTAAGGCTCAAAAGCCAGAAGGCAGAAGTGAACAAATAAACCAAACCTGTTGTTTTAAACCCGAACTGAAAGGAAAGGTGGGGGAAGCTTAATGTACCATCAGGATGTTTTTAGGGTTTGTGAAAATAAAGCAATTTTAAACTGACACCAAACAGAAGAGTTCTTTTAAAATTCCATGGATTTTCATTTTTTTATCATATCCCTGCAGCATTTACAATTCAAATGCTACAGAAATGTGCAAACTTGTGCATGAAATGGAATAAGACTCAAGCAGCTAACAATTAATTAGAGTGAAACTCTCTGCTTTATTCCCATTGAAGGGAAAGATAAAATGAAAAATCCAACCCAAATGGGGTTTTGTGAAAACATGTTAATATTATATTGATCTTAATTGGCAAAAACATTTCTATATTCTTTATAATAATTGCACTTGACAGTTTCCTTGTAGCACGGTGACAAGCGCTACCCCGAGATGCTGATTCCTCCGTGCAGACTCTGTTAACACGTGCTGGGCTGAGGCTGCGCTCCTGTGCAGCGCACGCTGACCAAGGCTGCTAAGATCTCCCTGCAGCCCTGGGTGGCAGATGTGGCCAGGGCTGGCTCTAGGTCTGAGGAAAGCTGTGCGGTGTGCCCCATCCCTGTGCACTCTCCTTCACACCCATCACTTTTTTTCCTGTGGCAGCTGAGGGTGCCAGAGGAGAACTCGTGTGCGTGTCCCCAGGTCACCACGCTGCATGCAGCTGCCGCTGGAGGGAAGAGGCAGGTAACAGTCCGAGGTGCTTCTGGAGAAGATCAACCTGAGGCCAGAGGAAAAGACTTCCCAGACAAGTGTATTGGCAGAGCTGCGAGTAGTGTCCAGACAGCCAGAGATTCTCCCCAGACTGCATTTGTGAAAGCTAACAAAGCTGTCTGCAAAGCGAGAACACAGCAATCTCATTAGGAGACACTTTATCAGCTTCCCTGGCAAGGGAGGGTGATGGCGCCGAGCTGTGCCTCCTCCTTGCCAGAACCTGTCAGCTCCCCTGGAAACAGCACCTGGCTGCTTGGAGGCAATCCAGGTGACAGCGAGAAGCTCCACGGCACCCCCGAAAGCTACGGCCTGGAGAACATGTGGCATCCGGCACCAGGGGAGCTGGAGCAGCAGAACTCAGAGCCCCACCGCGCTGGGAGGCCGGCACAGAGCTGAGGACTTGAAACACTTGGATGGAGAAACTCCTTGAGGCCTCATTGGAGCATTCAGATTGGATGGGGTTGCAAAGCAGTTGCTTTCTTGACTTAAAAAACAGAGCTAATATTTGCCAGGCAGGAGCAGGAGCAGCAGGGGCCATCAACAGGCTCAATGGGGCTCTCCGCGCTGCTGAGGACTCACCAGGTCTCCGCAGTAGTTGCCCGTAGTCGTTAGCAGTTTGTTCTGCAGTTTATGAAGTTGAGTTCATTTTGTGGATAAAAGCTAGCAATCCAAACTTCAGCTGTCTCCCTGCCCTCAGCAGCGAGGGGCTGCTGGCTCTTCCAGTTTTGCAGAGCAGCACTTCGGTGTTTCAAAGAATTTCCTAATTCGCTCAGTCTAGAAAGGATCAAACCGCGGGCTGATGAAAGTGAGCGTGGCTCTGGCAGGGCCAGCACTCCCTCCCGGCCTCCAGTGCAGCCCGCTGCCTCACCGGCCCCACAGATGGACAGACAGGGCAGTGGCCCAAGAAGTTGGGGGATGCGGATTTGGGACGCTGGGGGGAGAGTGCTGAGGCTCGTCTGTGGTCTCATCCTCATCCGTGTGCTGGCAGCTCTCCCTGATCTGGTGCAACTGCCTCATCCCCAGGGCTTTTCTCATCTCCTCATTCTCACTTTTCTAATTTTTTCCCCATAAGTAATCCCATGCCAAATTCTTCCTCATCCTCTTAAAATTCTACAAGTCTCTTACTTTTTTTTTCCACTGTGAAGTGTTTCGAATCCCTCTGCATTTAGACTTCATACCTTGCACCACCACTGTGTTCTGATCATTTAAACATGAGCTCTTTGCATATTATGCCTGCTTGACACAAATTCTTGCATGTTCCCTAGAAAGAAAATTATCTTCCATTATCCAGTGCTTTACAATGAATAGGAACGGACATCACACCAAGAAGAGCGGCAGCAGCTCAGTTAAGGATTAGAGGCGGATAAAAGGCAATTAGCAGCCTTTTAAGTTCTGTTTCAGTATCTGCTGACGCCTTGTGGCCCGGCTTGTGCAGCCCAGCTGAAGCTGATGGTCCCTTGGATGGGGTGAAGGGAATTTGTCCCTGCATGCCCCATAGGTTAGTTCCATCCCCTTGGAGTTTGGCGAAGTTTTGAGGGAGAATGTGCTGGGGCTGGTCCAGTTTGCTGCTGGGGCTGGTGTACACACAGGTGCCACGAGCACTGGATCTGAGAGGATCCGTCTCACCTTGGATTTCCTTGCTTGGTGCTGCAGGGCTGGATGGGAAGCCCACGCTTGTGCCAGGCTCACTCAGGGGACGCTGCTCAAATGACAGCCACAATTTGTCTCCTGTCTTCTTTGTGAAAACCACAGCCGTGTGTGTACCCAGAATGGGAGTCTGAAGATCCTCCTGCTCCTGCCAGCACACCCCAGCTGGCACAGCCCCTTGCAGGCCAGGGGACACACACAGTCCCATCCTTGCCCAGCTGTTCAGCAGCAGCAGACAGAGCTGTGGCGGTTCCAGACACCTGCAGGAGAGGACACTGGGGTACCGCTGTGTCCCCATGCTGCCACCCCAGCCCCAGGTCAGCACTGCCAGAAACCTCACAGCAGGACCGGGCAGGAAGGATGCTCCCTCATTTTGTGTCCTGTGAAAGGCACGGGTCAATAATGCCGCAAACAGGACAACCCCTGCCTGACAGCCCCAGCACAGAGGCTGGCAGAGGCAGGGGAGGAGAGCAGCAGCGTGGGCTGGAGCATCCCTACTCTCTGCTCCTGTCCTGCAGCCCCGTGCTAGGACCAGGCTGGCTGGTGGTGGGTGTCCGTGACTCATTATCTCTGCTCGCATCCTGATGACACATTTAATGCCAGCAGGACCGGCCTCCTGCCAGCCCAGCAGCCTCACGGGAGCGAGGCAGGGAAGAGGGCTGGCTCTGCCAAGGCCAGGCGTGGCTGGTGAGGAGCCCTCCAGCACCGCCAGCACCCTCCCCTCCTGCAGCACCCGTCATGCCCCCGCCACCGGGCTGGCAGTGCCGGGGCCATGGCAACAAATGCCTTTAAAACGTTCTTTATTAAGTGAGAAATCTGACTCCACTTGCCGTGCCAAGTCCTAATACAGCGCAGACCTAAATACAGCACTAATGCAAAAGCTTAAAGGATTTCCCATAACTGAGCAAAGCTGGCAGAGGGGTGAGAGCCTGGGAGGGGGAACTGCAGCCCACCTCCCCACCCAGCACAGGCCACGCTCTGCCTGTCCCTGCTGGTCCAAATCCAGCCCCAGCCCCAGCCACAGACCAGGAATTAAAAAGACTCCCAAGGCCTCATCCTGCCTAGTCCCAAGCCTCAGGCTCCCACTGTCACCCTGCATCAGGGGCAGTGCCTGGCACGTCCCAGCTGTCCCTCTGGCTCCCTGAACTGCGGGGCCACATCTGCTCTAAAACTCTGGCTGGGCTCCCCAGCACCTGCCCTAGCACAGCATTTCCCCCCCCAGGGCTCCACAGAGCCCAGCGGTGTCTGCAGGGCAGTGTCCCCGCCGGGAGGGACAGCCCGAGCGGGTGCTGCCTCCTCTTGCTCCGCTCAGCAGGGCTGCAGGGAGGGACACAGAGTAACGCGCCCAGGGCCAGCGAGGAAACTGCTTTATGAGGGGTCACCCCCTGCAATTAGCTGCCCTGCTCCAGGCAGTGCTGGGCTCTTAAATTCCTGGCTCCGGGCTTTAGCACAAGCCAGGCGACCCGTTTGAACGATGCAATCAATTAAATACAGCAGCCTTTGTAGCTGCGTGGAGCGGGAGTGCCCTTTGCAGCCGGGATGTGCTAACATGGCGTGGGCAGAGCTGGCCCATCCTGCCCCAGGGCTCCCGGGCACGAGCCCCAGGTCCCCAGCCTGTCATCCCTCGGCCCCTCCAAGTCCCCCAGAGTGCCCTGCTGAGAGCTGAGGGGAGCTGTGCCCCTTTGGCATTTGGCACACAGGCTAGGGGATTATTTCAGCCTGAGGTCACCAAATTCAAAGATGTTTCCTGGGAAACTGAGGGAAGAAATAGTTAAAAAACGGATGGGGTGAGGCCTGGGGCTAGCAGGGCAGTGGCGCATCCCCTGCCACAGAGCTCACCCCTGAGCCCTGGGAAGGGTCCCATTGCTGCTTCCCCTGCTCCGGTGGGGGACAAACAGTGAGCCCAGCA
Source organism: Oxyura jamaicensis (assembly GCF_011077185.1). Lineage (NCBI taxonomy): Eukaryota > Metazoa > Chordata > Aves > Anseriformes > Anatidae > Oxyura > Oxyura jamaicensis. The sequence goes on along the minus strand of NC_048896.1, from coordinate 8,509,086 downwards.
TGGGGCTCACTGGGGCACGGTCTGGGCCTCTGGTGCCGTAACCTGCCTGGCAGTTCAGCAGTGCCCTCGAGCGCCGGCGGTGCGTCACACAGCTCCTCACACAGCTCCTCACCACCACGTCCCTCGGGCAGGGTCACGCTGCAGGGACAGAAGGACGGCGGCTGTCGTTCAGGCCTGGGTTTCTGCAGTGGAAGTCAAACAGTATTTTTCTTTGACAGGCATTCTCCAGAAGCCTCGCGGAGTAGCTGTGAGTACTGTTACTACAGCACACATACACGCATGCACCCCAAAACACTCCTCTGCACCCTGGGCACCCTGGTGCTTTTGCCAGGAGCTGCTCATAAGCCAGGGCCCTTCCAGACAGCAGCCACGCTGCAGGTGTGGGGGCAGAAACGGGGCTGTCAGCGGGGACACAGCATGCTGGAGAGCCCACACTGTCTGGAGCCGCTGCACAGAAGCTGCAGCAGAAACCACACCACGGAGATCAGCTGAATTATGGTGGCAGAGTGTTAACGCAGAAGCTGCATTGATTATAAACACAGGCTTTGAGAACGTGATGGCTACAGAGGGGAGTAGGCGGCAGCAGCTCCTTTGGGATGGTGCAGATAACACAAGCAAATAATTTGCATGCAGTGCGGAGGGAAGCAGAAATACCTCTGTGTGACCCAGGTGCAGCTCCAAAGAAACCCACGGGGCAGCATCATACCGCAGCCTCCTGCCTGGCTGTGTTGCTCCTTGCTGTGGCAGCTGCTGCACACATCCATCGCCCCGGGCTGGATTTACACCTCCAGATCCAAGGCAAGGACACTGGGAACAGGACAATGCGCTGCTGCTGCACTGACTGGCAGAAACACCCTGAAAAAAGCAAAATGGGGAGGAAAGGGCAAAGGCATTTCCAGCAAAGGTCTTATAGCCCAGCCAAGCCAAACCTGGAAGAGCGTCTGCTCCTCCAAGCCCATCTGCGTGGCCTTTGGGCTGTGGTTTTCCTCCTCCAGGCAGGTTCTTCTGCCCACAGACACCGCAGGAACTTTCTGGGCCTTTCACCGGTGTTGCTTTCAGGGGAGATGGGCTGCAGCTTGCTCTGAGCATGCTCCCTCCTCCAGGAAGGGTTAACTGGCTGCTTTTGTTGGTGAAAATATTTTAAATCCACAACTCATAGGGGATTAACCAAACATTTCTTTCTCCATCCTCCTTTTCCTTATAATAAATAGATCAAAGTGATCTATTTATCCAGCACTAAGTCCAGATTGGGTAAAAACTGTCTGGTTTTGGACCACAGAGGCCCATCTTAATAAGGAGCAAGCCTTGAAAAATAGATATTTTCCCTGGGTTTCCCACTGAAGTTTCAATAGCCAAAGAGCTAAATGGAGATTTTTATTAAACTTGGCTTTCCTGCACAAACATGCCCCAGCAGAGAGGAAGATAGATAGATAGGCCGGGTGCTGCAATATTTCCAGATGACACTTGCCATAAATACAGTATCACGTACGGTGTGCTCAGGCTCTTTAATCCAACCTCATCTATAAAGCACTAGTCCTGGCTCAAGACAAGTAATTGCACCCGAGCAGTCAGGACTGCTTGGCTTGCTGGCATAGAACACTGGTAGCTCTCTTCTTCTGGCCTCATTTTCCCTCATGCCCAACCTCAATCTCAGCACGGTCGTACCTGAGCTGGCAGGGGTGGACTGGCTGCCTTGGGCTCGTGTCAGCTGAGAGCTGGAGTCTGCCTTTCCTGAGCAGGCTTCAGCTTTGCAGCAGCGTGGCTCCATCCTGCGGGGCAGGGAACCTGCCTGCAGCCCCACGCTGCCCGCAGCCACCCACAGCACTGCCAGCCCAGCAAAACCCTTCCTGCTGATGCTGGTCAAAAGGTGAGCTCAGTATGAACTCATTTAAGAGCCGTGGCTGCATCACCCTCTGATACACACAGCCATAAAATTAAACCCATCGACGTTTCTCAGCTCCAAAGCTTTGGGTTTCTCCAACTGACCCACGGCACAGCGTTAGCAGCAGTGAAAGTGAAGCAGAGGAAAGCTGGTAATGAAAACTGAGTAACCATTCAGGAATGATCCCACACCATTACTGGAACACCAAAGCATCCATTGCTTAGAAAAGTTTAAGTTTTCCCTGTTCTTTTTTGGTTTCAGAAAAAATACAGACGTTTAATTACGCCATCAGACGAGGCAGGAGTCATTTATAGAAAAAAAAAATCTAAGTGGCCTTGACACATAAATAGAGTCAATTAACCTGCAAGGAGAAGACAGGGAAACAGGCTGATGAAAAAGAAACAGTTATATAATTTTGTCCTAGACTTGGTCTGTCTTTTCTCAAAGTCAACAGCGTGTCCTACTAAAGCCGATGGGGAACAGCAGCACGTGCCTGGGAGCATTGCTCCTGCTTCTGCTCTGCACACCACCAGGCAGCTCTAGTAGACCAGAAGCCTGACACATTTATTTTAAAACTCCTATTTTTCCCTGGTATCAGATCCTTTGAGAACCAAGGTCCTTACTATCCACACTTTGGATGTGAAATGCAGAGCAGTTCACCTGGTCTCCCACCCTGTTGTTCTGGGCTATGAGGCAGGACTCCAGGTCAGACACCATCCCTGGCTGGGCATGCACCTGCCCAGATTTAGTTAACCTGCCATGGATTTAGTTAAATCAACCAAGGAACCTATAGCTAAAATGGCCAACAACGCCCATGCTGCAGTCCCCTTCCTCGTGCTGGCATTAAACACCTCCTGTTGCACAGGTCTCGACCCGCTTGTCACCTTGCATCACCTGTGTTGCCACAGCCTGGGTGCCGAAGGCGAAAATACAACTGAAGACTTTACCAAAGACGAGAGCCTTCCGCATCTTCAGGGGCTTCCAGGTGTCCTTTCCTGCTGCTGAGAGCCTTTCCTGCCAAAGCCGTGCCGCAGGGCTTGGTGCCTCCAGCTGGACCCAACACGTGAGCGTGAAAGCAGCTGGTACCAGAGGAGAGCTCGCAGTGAACATCAGGAGCCCCTGCACGCCCCGTCCCCTTCCTTGTGCCATCACAGGCAACCCTGGCCATCCCTTGGCCAAGGCAGATTCTGCATTTCGGTGTGGTTGAGGAAGAGGCACCTCCAATGGCTCTGGTGCAGCTCCCTCTGATCACTGCAGGAGGATGTGGCCCTGATGCTGTCATCAAGCTCACAGAGGGCACCCCAGGCACATGAGGATCAGCATCACAAGGAAAGATGACTTCTGCTTTGCTTTCAGACCTGAATCCCCTGGGGCTCAGGAAAAATGGAGGCTAATGCTTTTAGGGTGTAAGCGGTGACCTCAAGACAGTTTAGGGGCAAAAGTCCCCTTTGCAGCAATGCTGCTGGCACACAGGCGGCAACCAAGGAGGGAAGACGCTGCTGAACGATGTTCTTATCTCTACATCTACTCAGTGCTACAGATGGAACAAAACCTCTGCGTCTCAGCAAGAAGCAGGTTTCCCATGAGGAAGATCAGACCAAGCGTCGCCGCAGTCGCCCCAGGTGCGGCGGGAGGCAACTCGGCCCCGCTGGCTGCGTGCAGCCGGGGCTGCGGGGCTTGGCCGGGCAGCGCAGGGGAAGAGCCGGGCACTTGGAGGAGAGTTTGGGAATCCAGGGCTCTGCCAAAGGGAGATTACTGTTGTATTACTGCACTGGGACGTTCAAAACAGTATCTGACACAAATGCTGAAAGAGAAAAATTAATACACACATCACTGTGCTACAAAAGCTGCAGGCCTTTGAATTATATTCAATTTATTCTTCATGGTTATCTTCAAATGCACAGCTCTGATCTCCTCTCTAATCACATCATAGATAGGGTCAGAAAGGAAGCATGGAAAAATACAAAACAAACATAACACATCACATGTGTCTCAGAAGGTCTAAGGCACAAGAGAAACCAAAAGGCAGCATCTGGAAAGTTTTACTTTTATTTTCTAAAATACAAATTTCTTCCTTGTGTTAGTAACTTTAATATGATAGGCCTAATGCATCCAATAAAGAGGAGGCACTGGCTACAGAATTCAAAATACTGAAAAGTATTTTCTGGAAAGAAATTTATTCTGTTCTTCTACACTTTAGATATAACATTGAATCAAATTCATTAGTTATTATTTTTACATCAGAACCTTTAAAGATTGGGACTAATAAACTGGAACTTGAAAAGTTCTTAAACTCCTATTAATGTGTAGATATGGATCCATAAAAAACATAACCAAGAATTTTATACACTTTATTAAAAGATCAAAAAATAAACAATAACAATATAGAAGTAACATACTAAAATGAGTAGCATTATGCACATTTCTAAAGCACGTACAAGCACTACAGCAATATAACGTGGCAAAAAGAAAAATAAATTCAAAGCGTACACCCTGTTGGTAGCAGTTGAGGGAATGAACTATTGTGTTATGGAACTGAAATACTGCATTAGCCTATGCCTGTCTGAATCTGATGATATTTTAATTCCTTACAATTCCACAGGGCTAACTGTAATTGTTTGTCTATATTCTAAACTATACCATTAAATTGATTCCTAATGTTTCCCTTACTTTGTTTTTACCAGAAATGCCTATGAAAAGAAGAATGTGCTTCAAATATCTACTTTACACAGTACAGTATAAGTGTTTTTATATATTTAAATTAAAAACTGACAATTTAGAACATTCTCTGTTTGATTTGATTGCCTAAAATACAATTCTCTATTTTTAAAAAAAAGTGATCTGCTGTCAGGTGATATAATAAGGAGCAGGGGGAGTTTAGTTTCATTTTTGTGATTTAAAATATAAATATAATTGAAAGAAAGCTAATTGTAAAGAACAAAAAATCCCATAATCCAATCTAAGAATGGTCTTATCATCCCCTCATCTGCTAGGATACAAAAGCCATGGCAACAAAATCATTTGGCTTCCACCACTATCAAATAGCATCTGTGTACAGTAATAAAGAACTGGAACCTTGTAATTCGGTGTCAGGTAATTCTCTCTGTTGTGTGTTTGGAAAAAATAACTTCATTTTATTTAATAGTTGTGTTATTTTGCATGTTTAAATATCCCATTTGAGAGGCATATAGAGTTATTTTTGATGATAGAGATGACAGTAAAGATCACTAGCAAAGATTTTAGCAGTGTTGTCATGATCATCCTCGTATCCCAAGAAGTTTTACCAGCTACGATTCATTTCACATAGTGCAAAATATTTTTCTCTCAATCTTAGAAATGAGTAAGAGCTTGATTATAAAATGGATTACAGCAAAGGGAAGCCTTGATAGCATGGTGGTTAGAATTTGCTGATTATTTCATATTAAAATCTAGGTTATTGTAACGCCCACAAAGAGACATCTGATTTTTTTCCCCACTGTTTTAAAGACACTGGGACCACATGATGCTAAGGCTCTGATTCATCAAACCACCTGTTTAAACAAACTACGTGGTGAAATACGGTCTGGGTAGGGGACATTTGTCAGCGATGTCAAGAGAGCAATCTCTGAGACAGCCACCAGCAGCGGTGGCTGAAGAGCAGTCACTTGGCAGCGACACAACAGCCCCCAGCCCTGGGATGGGCAGGAGAGGCAGCCAGGGACAGCGGGTGCCACCACCCACTGGCGCTGTTCTGGGGTGTTCAGCTCAGCAGCCGGAGCTGGGACCAGCCTTGTGGCAAAACCAGCAACCTTACCAAAGCAAATCTGAGGTTTGCATTTTGAAAAACAAACAAACAAACAAACCCCACAGCTGGTTCCAACCAAAAACGAAGTGGGTCAATACAGGCCCGCTGGCTTTTCCAAAAACCACCCAGTACTGTGGGGAGTTGCCAGTACAACCAATACAGCAGGAGGGGGAAGGGAATCAAGAGAGCCCAGGGACCCAGGGCTGCCGGGAATTAGGAATCTGCTGCAGGGAAAGGATGTTTTACACCATTCATCTTCTGTTTTCTCTGTAACATTTCATTAGGGAAAGCAACATGCTTAGCAGTGATCAAAAGGACAACCAGCTCCGCATATCAGAGCATCTCCTGGCTAGTAAAGGCACAGGGTTTTGCCTGGGATTCCTGACGCTTGGCTGTGGGCTGCTTCGCGCTGTCCAGAGGGCAGCCTGACAGCTCCAAAGAACCAGGGGCAGCCTTGGCTGGACAGGGAATGCACAGCCAGGCTCTCCTGGAAGTGCCAGTTCTCTCTGTTAAACTGTGACCGACTACAGGGAGAGAAGAACCAGAGCCACGCACCCCTCAGCCACCGGGCAGCCCCTTTCTACCCAGAAGATGCTCCTGAGGAGCAGGCTGGGCGGGATGGTTGCACTCCCTTTTGATGGCAAGACAACAGGATCTGTTAAACCCAGCCAGAACCAAGCTGGCCACGCTGCCATGATTAGCGTTCACTTCCCTACCCAGCATCCATCCAACAGCTTCCTCAAGGCAGGCAGCACCGTGCAGCACTGCCGTCTGACCAGGACTTTGGCTCTCTCAGATGAACGCTAAGGCGGGGGCACAGCAGGAGAAAACTGTCCCAAGACAATATGAAGCTGCTCCTGTCCCTCCACTGCTCATCGGTCACTTCAATTTTGTTAGCTTGCCCCAAAAGATTTAAAAAAATAAAAAAGAAAAAAAAAATCAGCAAAAACAGAACAACCAAAACAAAGAACAAACCAGCATGTTGTACCAGTTCAAACTCCCTCTGGGATTTAAAACACTCGCTGCAATGACAGCCACCCATAACAGATAAACACTTCCAGCTAGAAATGGGATTAGGTGCTAGGAAAAACGTGTGTATGCTGTCACTGACTGATCAGTCCTAATAGGATTCACCGAGAATACAAAGCATCAGAAGCATGACCTAGGGTGTGTTTGAAAATGTAGGCTGATTAAAAAAAATCTTTGCTAGTGACCTTACTAATTAATTAAGCACTGTTTCCCATTTCTCTGTGCTGCAGGTTGGAGCTGACCTGTTATCAGTCTGCTGTATAATAAGCTATGGCAAACTACAAAGCTTTTACAACAGCAAAGCAACATCATGCTTTCAGATAAGTTTTATAGCAAAAAACTCCTCCTTTTCAAAGCCTTAGTAATACCTATCTCTTTTACAAACTTTTCCTGTATTATTACAGACTTTTTATATTCAAAATAAGTTCCAAGGATTTCTTTCGTGGACTATGTACATAAGTGCAAAAAAGGTGTGTCTCACACATTCGTACACTAACTGAATCAGTTTAACTGCAGCATATTTGTATCTTCAACACTGTTACGGGGTCATTCCACAATATTTTTTCTTATGTACAGTTTTTGCTAATATAAATTAGTATTAAAATAGTTACACGTTTAATTATTTAGCCCTGATCGTAACATAATCATGTGAGTGTTCAATTTCAGGAAAACAAACCAAACCAAAATTGCAAGCAGAGCTACAGTACTGAAACGGATTAATTCTGAATTCCCACAATGCAAGTGAACGTGAAATGAAAGAAAGACCAGTCACTATGTCGTAAATACAGGCCGTTGTGTTTTCAAAGTTAAAATACTGTGGAATAACCCTTGCCACACAACAATTTCTACAAGCTATAAAACCTGACTCTAAATCCATGTGTTGTAAACTTCTTGACTGAAAAAGTGACATAAAGACACAAATTCAGCGTTCACATGGGACTTTGGGATTTTAAAAATATTCAATCATATCTTTATCTGACAGTATCGAACTGTACCTTTAACAAGCTCATACTGTTACACATCACTTTTAATTTACATGTGAAAATTTCACAAATAATGTATACAAAGGTAGCCATGTTGTAGTTTTGTTGCCATAGCAACAACAACTTAATATAATTAGTTAACAATGAATCTATCATTGTAGGAGTTACATACAAAGTTAATTTTGTTCTTAAACTGTAAACTATACAAACTAGTTATGGACTGTATTCTATACCTTACCATGCTTCAGTGTTGGTTTAGAATATAACTAAATGGGTTGAATACATGTAGTAAAAATTTTAAACTTTCTCTAACTCTCCTTCAAAATTAAATTCATTAGTTACTAAAGATATCAAAAAAGCAATAATGAAAACCTTAAAAACTAATGGTAAAGAAATGAAAATACATGACATGAATTAATGCGTTGTAGCCTAGTAACAATGTGTTGTAGCTCTATTTACATTTGGATTAGGCTATCAACTATTTTTTTTTTAATGTTATTACAGTCTTTAACATACAGTATATACTCTAAGGCCTTCAACAGGCACATGGTAAAATCAGGTCAATATCAAACTAAATCCATTCAACAGGAATGGGAAATTAGATTTTCCTCATAAATTTCACCTTTTTCAATTTTCATGTATGTGAAATGTACAAGGGATAAAAAAAAAATGAGGACTCCAGTTTCTCAATCATTGTGTACTAGCACGTCCTAGAGCTACTCTACTGCGTTAGCAAGGAGTCTGCCAGGTGGAGAAGACATCTCGTCAGACACACACGTCTCCTTATCCAGCCCGATGCACCTTACAAGAGACACATACCCATCTCCATCGCTGCCTGTACGGTTTGCACAGCTCCAGCCGCTCGGGCGGGACTTTCGCCGTGGTCTGCAGCCGACTGCCCGCTGGGAGGACCCCGCCGCAGGAATCCGGAGCGCCGCAGCCGCTGCTGGAGCCGTGGCGGGAGCACGGCGCTTGTGGTTTGCAGAGCGCGCGGCCAGCCCGCCCGCGCCGCTGTTCGTGAACACTCCGAGTGCAGTGCGAAATGACACGTATGGCAGAGAGGAAAGTGCTTCAGAGTGTTCAGGAACGGGGCCGGCGCGGGCTGGCCAGGGAGGTAATGGTTTCTAGAACATCACGATGCAAAAATACAAAGTCAAAAATCATCAGCTAGAAACTTCCAACTAAAAAACACGTCTGATTGTGAAATCATGTTCCAAACTACTAAAAACACTGTATTTAACAAAAATAATCTTAATAGTTTTATGAATCCATTTTATTTTAAATCCCTCTTTTATTGTCTGCTTATGTTACAGTTTAGTAGTAGTACTTATTATTGAAACTACTAACAACCTTTTCGTGAAAATGATCAATCTCAGCTTTCATTTTCCCTCTGCATGACCCGTTTTATCCAAGTTTCAGCATTTCTTGCATATTGTTTGCATAAGGCTGAGAGAAATGGACAAAGAGAAATAACTTTGGATAAATAAAAAATATAGGTTCATGGAAAGTGGGAAGCTTATAAAAATGTCACTAAAATTATATTGATTTAAACAAACTTACATACATCTCTTGTCAAATAAAGGATGATATTCATGCTTTTATGACATTTGTTTAGAGTCACTAACTAGCTTGGTGACTTTGTAATAGTCTATTTAGGAAATTTATAGTCTGTCGACTGTTTTTTTTTCTTTCTTGAACAAAGAAAATTAGAGCAAGTCATTGCACAACTAGTTTAAATAGTGCTACCTCAAAATGGCATTTTTGCCGAGATTGTTTTGAATTTGGTGAAGTTTAGTGCTTCAAGCTTTTCTTTCCTTAAACTCATTTACAAATTAACTCTAAATTTGCCAGCAATATAAAAACTGTTGTGGCACCTAATATAGCTACCCTGAACATCCCTCATTGGACCTCTTTAATAAAAAATAATCCTTAAACGTTTTTTTTTTTTTTTCAGTGCTTTAAATGTGACGTGAAAACAGCTGTATTCTAGGTTTACATTCTATGCACATCTATGCCAGATGTTTAAGTAGATAAATAAAATAGGAGGTTACATCAAAGTGTCAAGATATACAAAAATCCATTTAGCACTGAAAAAGTTCCAACCTCCTTTAACTCATAAAGCCATACAAGCTTGAATGCATCCTTTCTGGCTTAAGAAGATCAGCTCTGTTCTTTGTTGAGGCACTGGCACAGGTTGTGCAAAACCCATTTTGATACACAAATAATTTCAAACAGGAAGTACTCAAATCCACTTTTTCCACTAACAATGTTATGGTTTTGGGAAACAGAAACTCAGTGGTTAAAAGAACAGGTATGTGGCAGCCAATACAAATGAGAGTCACTAATTTCAGGCAACACCATCTCGCTTTTGAATGGTGGTGGCTGGGAAACAGCTACAGACACAAGTGACTGTCAAAACACGAGGTTCATGATCGAGGGTTAGGGGTACGTGTGTTTTTTCCCCTCTTTCAGGGTTTGGTTCAAAGCCTGCTGAAATGAATAGAAAGATCCCTTCTGGCTCAAGGCCTTTTTGAGCTGGACTCATCAAAGGTTCTTGCTGTGAATAAATTGCCACAAGCAGCTGGTCAGAGCCTCTTCAGGGACAAACCTGTTGTGCTCCACACGCCCCTTTATCACTTGTGGTCCATGTAGGTACGTGTCTATCAATGTATCTGTGCCCACACTGGAGGAGAGGGGGGCAAGGAAGTTCTCTAACCAAGGCCAAGGAACTTGGAAAAGAAAATATCACCTGTTTGTCAGAGTTTGGCACTCTACAAGACCACTGTGAATTCAGGGAGGCAGGACACTAGGAACTTGTCTCTTGCTTGTATTTAATAATGACTGTCTTTCTCCTAGCACTTGATACGTTCATGGAGTTCGCGGATTTACAGGAGCAAATCCACGTCCTCCATAATGCCAGTGATACTACAGAGTTATGACAGGGATAAATTTAGCTGCATTGTTGAACCAAAATGCATTCTGTGTAGCCAGATTGTTCAGCGAGGCAGCACAACACCAGGCTGTGCTGCCCAGCATGCTCAGCTGGAAGCTGCTTTATTCATGCGCTTGATGAGGAGGTATTGAAAACTAGCCCTTGGTTGTGACAAACATTGGTCTGGATCAAGTTGAAGGTGCCAAAATACATCCACTGACCTACAAGAACCCCATTAAAAAGAATGTTTATGCATGGTAGAAAGCTTATGCTTCGTTTTTTTCTGGTTTGTTACCGCTGTGTTTGCTTTAAAGGGCCAGAGATCTTGGGAAAAATCACCGAATCATGAACAATGGTGACTAAAGAATTGGTGCATGCTGACAAAATTTCAAAGAGCCACAGATTTCAGGCGGAAATGTTTCAGCATGCTTAGAGAAGACAAGCCCAGTCTTCACGGTATTACCCAGCTTGGGCTATGTCATGATTATGGGCCTGCTCCAGCTACATGTTTTATGGCTAACAGTTGGCATTTGTTTCTCTCCAATGCAAATGCATCTTTGCCCAACTGAAGCCATCTCACTTATCCATGTGGTTTTTTTTCACTGCACCATGAAAACAGCAAGAAAGATTGTGCGCCGTTTGCAGCTGAGAATGCACTTCAACGTACAACAGAACTGCAGAAATTCCTTGATGCTTACCATAATCTGAGCAAATCTTTCCTATCCCCTTACTGAGATTGGGCTTTTGTGTTTTTCTTCAGTTTCCAGAATGAGCTCGCTGTATTTAAAGAAATACCCTGAACTGGACTAAAATGACAGCTGTCCTTTCATATTGTTTGTACTAAAAATCTGGAGACTCTGCTTGAAGGCAAATTTTCCATGATAAAAGGAGCATTTAACACAAGCAACTCTAGCTGACATTAACTGCAAAATCCAGAAAAGGGCAGAACATTCCTGCGTCGTGTTTTTCAAGCACATAATTCCTGTTTCCCACAATAACATTTTTAGTAAAAAACAAACAAAACCCCATAAAACCTACAGTATATGAAAACTTAAGACATAACAATAATGAAAAAATGGTATTGAGTATACTTGATAATGATGTACACTTTAAAACAAATCAATAGACTATGATGTAAACAAAACAGTAAGATAACACTTTAAAAACAAGACAAACATTTATCCATCGATAGTATACAGTAAACCAACAGTCCGCTGTGCAGATGCACTTATCAGGATGGTAGTCATAAAATGATTAAGTGTGTTAAAGTAATGTGTTATAAAAGTCTATTATAATTTTCTACTTGTATATCTCATATAACAGAGCGCTGTTTGTTAATTGTTTCTATAGTGCTTTTTTTTTTCTTTTTTTTTCTTTTTTTCCTTTTTTTTTTTTGACATTCCCATTGATCAGTTTTTGGTTAACATGTAGGCTGCAACAGGCTTACTGTAGAGGTGGTAGAGAACGATAGAAGGGAAGAGGGAATATATACAGAAAGGCCATGCGCAGCTTCCCACCAAGAAGTCCTGGTGCTCCATAATTTTACGGTTCAGAATTTCAACATGGTCTGCTGCAGGGGAAAGATAAAAAGAACAAAGAAACAATGTGAAGCTAGCTATATATTTTTGTCAATAAAGTCATTCCTCTAAGATACATCTACATCCCCACTGCATTGCCCAACAGGTTGCCATTTGTATGTTGTGGAGAGACAATGTTTTATTCCCTTAATTTTCTGATGTAGGATGAAGCTACTAATAACACACTTGGCATCCTCTTTAATCTGCACTTAGGGCTTTCAATTTCCAGTGTGCTTCACACATGCTGAAAAAACAATTTATGAAATAGGGAGGTGGGAAAATAACAGTCTCATTTGTGAGACAAGAAGGCAGGTGGAGAGTAACTAATGAGAGGACCGGAGGAATCCCTGACCACCGTTGGCTCCTGTTTCCTTTGAAGGCAGCCATAGATATTCACATTAAAATCTAATCCTAGGGAGCCAAATATGAACCAGGCTTGGAGACAAAATACAAACACACAAACCCTGTGCTCAGGTTACCCTCTTCTGGGAGCAAATCTCCTCCCCTTGGATACACTTGTGAAAATCCTCCCTGTAAAGAGCTAGGCTAGCCAGCCTGGCTACCAGGACCTTGTCAACCATGGAGAAAAAGAACAACATCTGCCAGAGCAGCAAGTATTTCTATAACAAAACTCCCACTCACAGCAGCTTTGGGAATTCACCCCTTGGCACTGAGAAATGTCAATGAAGATCCTTATCTGGCAAAAAACTTGAGCACATGCACGCACAACTTCACATGCTTGGGTGGCAGCATGAAACGATGTGTGCTTGAGAGATTTGCTGGCCTTCAGTTTACACATGGATATGGTGGGAAACAACACAGGAATGGGACCGAAACACAAGGGCTCCTGACAGTGGGGGAAATAGTACCAGTCTATGAAGGGGGGTTACACCCTGCAGCTGTGAGGTGTTGAGAGGCCAAGAGCTTCTGGCAGACCGGTGGGTCATACACGTGATCACAGCTCCCTCATGAATAATGGGCTTGTCTTCTTACACAGATGCTTTCCATGCCCAGTAGACTGATCCCCAAGAGAACCCATCACATTCAAAATGCTGACCCTATGTCTTTCAGGTAAGTATTTTTCATTGTCCTTAAAGGCATGGCTGATACTTTGTTTGGACAGACTGCACCATGCTCATTGTTTGCCAAATAAATATGTTTCATGGAGTTTCCTTTCCTACTCTGAAATCACTAGCTATTGACAGTGTGAATTTAAGAGTGTACTTACACGGAAATGAAACGAATTCAGAAAAAAATAAGTTTCCTGAAGTAATGAAATCAGAGTTCAAGAACAAGGTTCTTCCAGGGCAAATGATCTCCTTATTGGGTAGGACAGACTGTTTTGCACGTGTTATGGAAATAGCGTAACATGTCAGGTGGCACGTCTGTCTGTCATTTAGGAGACCAGTACACTGTATAATGCAGAACATTTTCAACTGACAGGGATACCTCAGTGTTCACCCCTAGACTAACAGGGGTCCACAGCCACAGTTAGCAGGCCATTTATACACACAACAGCTTATTCAGGTCACCAGAGATAAGGGCCACCACCAACATGAGTAACTTCTGTCATTTGCTGAAGATGTAACTAGAGAATTGCTTGCCAAATTAATTTCCAGCATTTAAGTACTTGCCTGTAAATGTGACCTATGGAAGAAATAGGTTGCCAATCTGTGTACACTAAACGGCCTGCACTGGGAAAATCTGGTGATTTCTCGTTGAAGTGGCTGAACTACTCTTTCATGTCTTGGGGTGAAAAATACAGGGATGAACTAAAAGCCCCAAGGAATTTTCTCTTATGAACATATATTTACAAATAAAAGCAATGGAAAAATGACTGCTGCTAAGGCCTTAAAACACTCTAAGTCAAAGAAAAGGACAAACAACTTTGTTATTCCCATTCAGAGAAACCCAGCAGCCTAGAGCAGCCCAGGATCTCCATATAGTGTGAAGCACACTGCTTGTGGCATTCATCTTAAAGACGTACGAGGACATCTAAAGCAAACTGTCATGGGCCAGGCCCCCACTGCAGTTAACAGCAGATCTGTGCCCATACCAAGCCAGTCCTGCTGATGCACAGCAGCTGCTGATGACCCAGTCCTGCTTACCCCAGGAAAAGGAATATGCCACTAACAGCAAAACAGAAGTTTCCCCTTTTCAGCTGACTCATTACCACAGCAGTTTTTACCATCAATAGCACAACCCCCTGAGGCACCTACAGGCAGCTGGGAGCTGTGCAGAGCAAGAGTAACTTGTAAACACAACTGCCAGACTCAGGGGATGCACAATAGGAGTCTATGAATGCCATGAAACATATATTTTAGACACAACAAAACATGGCTTGTTGTAAGCCACAAGGCTGGTCCGTATCTGTGCTTCAGCTGCTGAATTTCTTGTCGACTTGGCAGAGAGCAAAGCCACCGGGGTCCTGCAGGCTCAGTCCCTCTGCCCAAACCAGCCCCTTTTTGGGGATGCAGTGCCCTTGTACCAAATACTCCGCCGTAAAGAGAAATACCAAAAAGCAACTTACTGTTCTATCAGGAACTTCTACATCTGTGAAACAAACATGCTGCTACTCAGTTCATCTACTGATAACTGGGATATCTACAGCAAAACAAACAAAGAACACAACACATTAAAACATTGCCTCGAGAAAAGTCTCTTCATTCTGTCTTCAGTTTCAGGTTAGTAAGTACATCAGTGTCCTATAAAACATGATCCATTCCCAAGCTGTCTTTATTTTGCCACACATTAAGTACAACACACTTGCATCACTACTGATGCCTCGTGAAGTGGTGGTAATTGTACTGGGATTTTAACTCCATGGACTACAAGTAAGACAAAATGCCCTGAAGCTAGCTGGCTGAAACATAAGGAGCATAACTTTGTCCAGACTCATACAGCCACAGAGCAACACTGCACGGAAATCTCTGCTTTCTTCTCATGACCAACACAAGTATGAGTAAGACCTTCTCTACCTGAAAACTACAACAAAGCACAGAAAAAGAATAGCAATACCTACTGCAAGCAGTAAAAAACTGCTGAGGACTTACGCAGGCAAAACTTCTTCTGAAAGCTTTATGACCTTGCACTAGCAAAAGACTACGGGATACCCCCTGAGATAACGCTGGCGTTCAGCATGCCTAAGAGCATCCTGCTGAATGACGTGATACCCCGCTTTCTTTGGAACAGCTCTAAACCTGAGAGCAGGACAAAGAACTAAAAAATGCTACAAGTGGTGTTGGCGAGTGGTGGGGAAAGCACTTGAAATGCCTCTGGTCTAACTGGGAAAGGTTGTGGCACACCAAATTATCAGGAAGCATCACTAGGACAGGTTGTGCATATACAGTTAGGACTGGTGCGGAAGCAGCCATCACAACTCAGTATCTTCAGAGGAAAAGTTTTGGAGAGAATTATGGCTTGGCAGACATGCATGAAGTCCTGTACACTTATGGCAGTGCTACAACGGCACATACTGCACATCCAGAGTAATTTCTGTAGGGATGGGTGACATGTTACTGATGTAAATCAGCTTCAGACTTCATTGCCTCACCCCCGTTTTTCTTTTTTTTTGGGGGGGAGTGGGGAGATTGTTTTCAGAGTCCAATTTTGCACTGGGGTAGGCCTCCTCGTGTTCCCACTTCCACTTTCCAGCCAGGAGAGGACATGCCAAAATACCACAGGGGAAGGATGCTCGGGGTGGTATTTCTGCTTGAGACTGAAAGCAGAAGTGCTGCAGGTCCAGTGCGACAGTTATCGCCGGGAGTTTTACAGCCTGTTTTTTTCAGGACCCGGGGGTTTTGGAGAAGCCGGACACGCTGCCAGAGAAGCGCCCAGACCTCGGGGAGCCCGCACACCCCTGCGGATCGCCCATCCCTACGCTCCGGCTGGGCCAGCCGCCGCGGCAGGACCAGCACCGGTGCCCCCTCACGGATCCCCAGGCACACACACACACACACACACGCACACGCTGCCTCTTGCGCGCCCGAGCCTGCGCCGAGCCGAGCGGGACCGGGAGGCGCTCGGCGCCGCGCAGGATCCGGCCCTCGCCCGGTCCTCGAGATCTGAACACGTGAAAGAAAGCCATTGAAAGGGCCAAACCTGATTGGCGGTAGCTGTTGCAGCGAAGGGGACGCTGGTGGCAGGAGTTGTTGCTGCAGACACAGTGGTGGGCGTAGCACCGTGCATCATGGGCACTTTCGGAAGGGAACCATGGAAGCGACATACGGGAGGGTGGAGCGGTTTTTGGTTTGGTTTTTTTTATGTAACCATGGCAACATGTGGTGGATTTGGGGGCGTGGCAGGAATCACAGCAACAAGCCATGTGACATCGTCATGAAGGACACATCGGGGCGCGGCATGCAATCACAGTGCAAAGCAAGACAGCGTTGGGAAAAAAAATAAACAAGAGAGAAGGGGAAAAGCCAATTACAATTATAATTAAGGAAAAAACCAAAACATTCTCAACACTTAGTACATTTATAAGCAGAACAATGATGTATTAGACTCCGAGGGCCAAATTTCCAAAGGGGGGGAGGGCGGGTGTGCTAGCAAAAGCCCACGTCAGCTCGCACCCGTGGGGAGTTAGACACAGCCAGTGCACGTTCCTTTGGGTGGGGACATTTTGGCAAGCGCACCCTCCCACCCGCCTTGGAAAGCTCGTCCCCTTCCCTCCCCTCCCCGTCCCCGCCAGGAACCAGAGGTACGTGATGCACTTTGCAGCGAGCCGCTGGCGGGGCCCATTTCACGGCTACGATCTCGCCGGGCCAGCCGCCGTGTGTCGGCTCTTCAACCGGGTTTTCTCGCCTCTCTCTAGCGGGGACGTTTCGGCACGGTACAGGGGTGAAGGCACTGCAGACGAGCGGCTAAGCAGCCCGAGCTCTCTCCGCACAAATCCAGCGTGCTTCCTTTCCGCTCTAATTCTAGAGGATTTGGCATAATTCCCTCCCCTTGCGAGGTAGGAGGGAATAGAAAGGGGAGGAGGCCGAGAGGGAGAAATTCACGAATGCATTCAAACGGTCACAACTCGCAGGAGAGCATCTGAAGGGACAACGCAGCAGCAGGGAGCTCGGCAGCCTTTCGAAGCTGCACTTCCCATGGAGCGCGGAGCTGGAGGGGATGCTCTTGGGGTGCACAGAGCCACCCCCCACACCCATGGAAGGATGGGGAGGAGGCTGCCCTGGATCACTCCAACCTGCAGCCACTGATTTCTCCTCCTGGCCAGGAAAGAGCTGGGCGCGGAGCAGCAGACAGCAGTGAACTTGTTGGCACCAAAACCCAGGAGACACACCTGGCCTTCCACGGGGACAGTTCAGAGGCCACTGCAGTCACCCAGGGATATCCACAGCCATAGCTTGTCTATGTGTACTCCCACCCAGCCCATCTCAGCACGGACATGGGATTCAGCAAAGTCCACCGGGACTGGGAGCTGGGGCCTGCAGGAGCCATCACAGGGTTCAGCAGCAGGATAACCCTGTGCCCACAGGGCCTCCTGCCCCGCAGGAGCACTCTCAGGTGGATAAAGCAGCCTGGAGGGATGGGGAGGTTCAAGAGCAGAGTGCTCAGCCATTTCTGCCAAAGCTTCTGGCTTTCAGGCTACCCCAGATAGCTCCCTGGAGGCCCTGCTCTCTTCTCTCCCAAAAGCTCCTGCTCCCCTCTTTCTCACTCTGGCTGAAGCAGGTGCACTCCTGGATGGTTGCAGTCTTGCATAGCCTTGGCTGGAGGATGAAATCCCAGCTTTCACCCATCCTGCTGTACCCAGCAGCCGTAGAGAGAGGGGAGGGTCCCTCAAAGACTCACACAGGTTCCTAGCATATGCCGGATCCTGAGACTGTGTGTTAGCAGCAGAGAGCATGTTCTCAGCCTCACTGCATCCCTGGCACCTCCTCACAGCAACTTGTACCTGCACAGCTGACAATTTACTAAAGGGATGAATCTTCAGCTGGTCCACAGTTTAAGCTCTTCACTCACTGTACAAGCAGCACCCTGCTCTGGTAAAGGGGCTGACCTTGGATGCATTCCTTCTTAAAGCTTTTATGAAAACAGTCTCTTAAAATGTCCTCAGAAGGACAACCAAAAATCTGAATGCTAATACACCTGATGCAAAAATAATAAACCAACAGTAACCTCCCATTGATATTTCTTTTGTTGGATGACTTAAATAGGTTATAAAGACATTTAGGTTGACAGACGTTTGTCTCTGCAGCAGAACTAAATAGGGGTGGGAATGCATCGCCTTGGATTCTCATATTAGTCACACAAAACACTGCACTGCACAGAAAGTAAAAGGGATACAACCATTTAAGCCTCAAAGAAGACAGCGGATAGACAGTCACACCACTCAGCCACCCAGCTTCTCACTGATGCATACTAATTTGCTGTCTCTTTCAGATTAGGAAAAGTTGAGAAGTTTGTGTAGAAAAACCTACCAACGCTTGCAGTGGGTGTCATGCACAGAACTGACCCTGCACACCATGCATTGAAGCGTGGAAAGATGAACAAAAGGGATATTTCATTAGTGAAGCTTCAGTGTTAGAAATCACTTTAACTAAAAAGCAGGTATTCTCTTTGCAGCATTCAATATTTAAGCACATGCAAAACAGATTCTGCATATTGATACATAGATAGTTTAAACTCAGTTTTAAGAGAACATAGCAAACCAAATTAATTCTTGAATTCTTGGGTAGCAGAAAAAGTATTTCTCCTCCAACCCTGGTATTAGATGATGTGATCTATCCAACAAATCAGGGCTGTTTGGTGGTTTTTGTTGTTTTTTTTTGGTATCAAGCGTGTTGCTTTTTTTCTGATGATGTCAACAGACAAGTTTGCTTTATAGGAAAAACACACTCATGTTAAAACCAATTTTCTAAAAACAATTTACTCCTGAAAGCAGGGATTGGGATTCAAAGTCTCTAGTTTAAGCTGAAAGAGGCAGTTGCTTTTAGATTTGAAACAGTTGCAGTTCTGACACCACTTCCAATATTGACTCTGACTCCCCCTGGGTCCATGGGAAACCATGATGCTGATCTCTCTGCATAGGTGAAGGTAACGAAAACGACTACTCGCTTCCACTCCCAGCCATGTGAGTTTCCACATGCCACCTCTCTGCTTTGCTTTCACAGTAAATAGACCTGTTACACATCTTCCTGTGTGTAATTCTATTCCCCTGAGACAGGGCACAACAGCACTACAAAAGTCCTGGGTAAAAGCTAATTTATAGTGCTTGCATCAGACATGTAGTTCTTTATGTCAGCTTTGGAGACTGCGACCTCAAGGGAGGGAAGCACGTAGTCAGCTTGTAGATTTTGCTTTCTAGAAAGTCTTCTTCTGAAGTTGTATTTTAGTTGGCATCTGAAAAAGTTGTGGTAGGTTGGGGTAGTCAATCCACTCTAAGAGCACTTTGCAGAGCACAGGGCTCTGGCTTAGTCCCTCCATCCATCCCTCCATACAAGACCCCATTCCCCTGGAAAAACGTTCTGGCGTCTACTGAATTCTGAATATTTCTAAGTACTCTCATAACATAGAGGCCACATGAATCCAATGTTTAGGTCTCAGCTCTCTGGATCCATGCTCGCACCTAAAATGCAGTTTGGTCTCAATATTGGGGTATCTCTTAAAGCTTTTCCCCTGACCTCAGGGAACGGCAAGGCCAAGGCCCAGCTCCACTGCATGTTCACTGCATGGCCAGCCCAGAGAAAGGTTTTGTATGTTTTTGTAAATATAAAATTTGGCATACAAATACAGCACTTGACATTAAAAACTTCAGGCATTCATTTTCATATGATGCTCTGTAAGGAAAATAATGATACTAAAAATGAGCTATCGACTCCGGAGTATTTCCTTTTTCAGCCACTTTCAGTGCTTATTACTCTAAGTAGGTTTTGGTTTTAATTTGGCTGCACTGAAGAGGTTAATTGGCTAGTTAGCTGTCGCATCTGCCATGTCAATATTTCACTTTTTATATGAATTACTGAACTGCATCTTTCAATTTTACTCTGAGACCTTAAAGGTACAATAAAAGCTGGGAGTTAAATTGCTTTTAAAAATCTTAGGTTATCGCACTGGTCAAAAGACAAGCAAGAGGAAAATATACGACTTTAAAGAGGATTATGTAATTTGTATTTACTAAAGATGAGCCATTCCCTCCATAAATAGCACAGCTGCTGGAATATGTAGGTCACTGAGACAGAAGGTTAGAAAGATACCTGCAGCTTGAAGTGAGCGGACAGCTCTACATCGAGGTCCACCAAACATTTTAACATGAGTCCAGAATATAGCTACACAAGAGTCAAAGAATTAATTTGGGATTAACTAGTTGAACCATAAGGAGGAGAAACAGGAAGTGTGAATTCAGAAACATGCAGACATTTTTCTTAGTTTGCTTTAAAAAAAAGAAAAGGCTAAGAAGGGATCTTTACAAGTGAAAAGCTCTGAATTGTATTAGGTGAAGGAAAAATGTCAAACATACATTAACTTTCCACTGATTTTTAACATGAAACTTTATACACTAATACTCTTTTGCAAAGGACTCTTATAAATCTGCTTATTAGCTCAATGTCTAGGCCATAAAAAGAAAGCAATGATGATGGGGAAACACTTACCTGTAGGGATGAACGTAGGCTGTTGCAACTGCATGTTGGCTAGAGCCTGTTGGTAGTGGAAAACGCTTGGGTTAAAGACTGTGGTGGCACCATTGTTTTTTTCAAGTGCTGGCCTCTTTGGTAAAGGTTGAAGTGCACCAGGCGGCAGGGCCTGTGGATAAGGGAGTCATTAAAGACAAGTGGAATATAAGAGACCCAGAAGCAGACAGCATGCAATAAATAATAGGGGGTCTTGGCTGCGGATCACCTGCAACTGTACCAACTTAGCAGACAGGAAATAGAAGAGCAGCTAAACCACAGTAAAAGTTGTAGGTGTAACCACAGCTTCACTAGGTTAGCAGTTAGTAAATGCACCAGGGAGACAGGGGCAGAGTCCAGGATGAGGAAACACTAAGGAAGATTTTCAGTAGGACTGACTTGGAAAAAAAGGCATGAGGGGGAAGAAGGGAAGAGGTGATCATCTGGACAGGATACCACAAAGCACAATTGCAAGCAACAAGCATTTAAAAAACATACCAGCTAAGAGAAACACAGCAGATGACTATTTAAAAACAAAAAGATTAGCATAAGTAATAAGTGCCATGGAAAAATTAGGGATGCTTGCCTCTGCTTATTTCAATACCTGCCTACATGGACGTGTACATTTGTGGGAGTGTGCACTCTTGTATGCAGATGTCCCGTGTGTTCAGGTGGCAAAGTGAAAGCTGTTGCCAATTACACACACAATGTCACATTCATAGTACAATGCATTTCCACTTGTTATTAGTGAGGCTGAGCAACATAGCCAAGAATAGGCCTGATTCTCTGCTGCCTGCAACAGCTGCACAGCTCACAAACAGCAGACTTGGACTTGCTCCCAGTTTCTAGTAGCACAGCACTAGAAGAAGGCCTCCAACAGTTAAATACCGCTTGCTCATTATTAACAGTGGAAAAAGCCATTGACAAATCTGCTGTTCGAACAAGATTTGGGTGGGTCTTGCTATCAGGCAAATCCTTTCTTTTTGTTCTATCACACCACAGTGCTTCTTCCAGCCCGTCAAACCTGTTTCATGATCAGACTTGGTAAAAAGCATTAACCCAACTCAGGAACTTTTCTCAGTGAGGTACTCATCATTCAAAAAGCATGTCTCAACAGCAAAGTAGTATGTCAGGTTCTTAGGAGACAGAAACGTGTCTAATGATTTACAGCTTTTCATTGTACCCAAGCAAAAAAACACATTTTTTTCCACATTGTGATAGAAAAGGGTCCTTTTTAATTATGCCCTGCAGTCCTTTTGCACGTAACACTCCCATTGACGTCAATGAGATTTACGCACATGGAAGTCATGCAGAATCAGGTCATTTCTGCCTAGTTGTGTTTTATATCATGTAGCACAGCAATGGCTGAACCAGAGGGTTATCACTCCTTTTTTTTTTTTTTTTTTTTTGAATAAATGACAGTGAAGGGTGGGTATTAGAGGAGGTTTAGCTAATGAAGAGTTAAGGGTACAAACACATAGTACGTGTAATAAAGGACACAAGGAAAGAGAGGTTTTAAAATGTCATGAAGATCAACACACAACAAGGGAAGAGGTATTTTAAAATATCATGAAGATCAACGCACAACAGAATATAACCAAAAGCTTGCAACAGTTTGTCACCATCTAGAAACAGGTTTCACTTTAAATTTAATTTGCTACAGGAGACTGCTCATCTGAGAAACGTTAGGCAAGATACTTCCAGGCGAAACATTACTCCAACCTATTGCTATTCACATGGTGGCTTTTGGGTAGCTTTAATATTAAAAAAATAAATAAGTAGAAGAAATTGCATTTGCAAAACTGCCCTCAGACATGCACACATCCTCTGCTAATGCTAGCAGACATCCAGTGCCAGCATTACAACTTAATGATATCTTTCTAGATTTCTTCTGGCTAGTATCAAGAGAGAGAGCAGTCAAACATGAGCCAACATTCTCAGACAGAAACCAAAGTCTTGCTTTAGATCTATATTTTAGGATGAGGTCTTCTAGGTAAAGATCTAAGTGTTTCCATTTTTAGGGGAGCCCCCACTGATACCTACACTAAATCTGTCTTTACATACATCATGTCTATTTAATGATGGTTCCATGGATGTTCCTGCAGGCACAAAACAGATTTGCAGCTTGCAGAGACTGTAGTAACTCCACTGACATCAGAGGTGCTTTACAGATTTACAGTAACTGAAGAACTTGCTGCTTAAATCCATATTCCTTACTGTGCCTGATTGCAAAACATGCTTTTTCCAAAATCTGCCTCAGAAAAAAGAGATTACTAATTATAGCAAAGCAACTGTGCCAAGCACGTAATGGACTTTTGACTCCTTGCTTCTTGGCCAAAGGCTGTCACCACCCCAAAAAGTTCATTATCCCTACTGTCAGTGCCAAAAGCAGAATGGCTGAAGGCTTTGAGACCTCACTGTGAAGTGCTGTCTCTGTACACGTGGGACAATTCCTGAGCCCAGCACTGCAGTCAGAGGTGGCGAATAAACACGAACAACTCAAAGGGATGTCAAGGCACAACAGCCTGCCCTACTGTCTCTCCAACACCCTGCTTCCTCCTACCCAGCTTCAGCCCCTCGGGGGCATGGGAGAGAATGCAGCTACAGAAATTCCATTTCTGTTGCCTGAACAGCACCTTTGGGAAATGCCTACACAGCAGCCGGGGTGGAGAAGCCCAAATAAATGTAACATTTCTACAGTCTTCTAAAGAAGCAAGCACACCACAGTGGCTGCTGTGCAGCCCAGAGGCCAGCTCTGCTACTTGAGCTCCGTGGGCACAAGAATCAGAGCCCACCTTGGTCTGCTCCTGTTCTGACAGCCTTCTGGGTGTCCTGCTCCCACGCCAGCTACTGGGGAAGCATCTGAACCAGAGCATGCCCCGCAGAACCCCTCTTTTTGCCAACTTATCTAACTCTTGAGTTAATCACCGCTGCAGCTTCTGAGAGTGGACAAGTGAAGGCTCTGCAATTTGCCCTGCTGTTTGGTACACAGTGCTGCTTGTCATTGCCCTCTGGACAAACTTCAGTCCAAACAGATGTAGCAGTAACCTCTGAGAGCTGACAGTAACCTTTTCCGATTCTTATTGTCTCCACGTGCACACAGATATGCAACTTTTGTAACATGATCAGGCCACTTGCACTAATGAAGGGGTTAATTTTTTTTTTTTCTGTTCAGCATCCATTTGATAGCCCGAACTGATCCCAGCAAACAATTCCCACTACAAAAATGCCAGGCACTCTCCCATTTTGGGGCTGGGAAAGCCACATTCCTGCTGGAATATGAGTATCTGAACAAAAAGATTTGTCGCTTCTCTGCATGGCATAGAAATAAATCAGCCTGAATGACAGACAAAAATGCAATGCATGCCTAAGTCGAGATTTCCCACGTGCAGGTTAACAACTCTCTCTTGTTATTTTTTTGCAAGACGGGAACTGGATTAAATCTTTGCAACAAACAGTTTAATTGCGCCTCAAAGTTCCCCTCAGATCCGTATCTCCTGGGAGCAGATCACACTTTCACTCCTTTGCACTTAGCTTAGAGGGGTTGGCTCCGTATCTGACTTGCTGCTTCAGTCACAGCAGACAGAATGATCTGAAAGAGGGCAGAGGTTGCTCCCATTCCCTGGCAAGCAGGGGAACCAATCCGAGCAGTTTCCTCTGAGGATTATGTGTGTTCTTATCGGCACTGTACATCATTCTCTGGTGCAGCCTTCACAAAGGGTTCAGAGGAGGTGACATATCCCAACATTACAGCTGAAAACGTTCAGATGTTCCAAGGCAGGAAGACCATTACAAGTCCCTTATCTGATCAGGTTTTGTTCAGCGGGGAAGGTCAGAAGGGAAGGGGAGCTGCAGGGCACTCCCATTCTTAGCCAGACTGTCTCCTAAGCGAGGTGGCTCTCGGCAAGGGCAGCGAGGCACTACGTAGGTCACTGTCTGAGCTGGCTTTGGGGCTGTGCCTGTGCCAGCAGTGAGCACTGAGAGGCTGTTGTGTCAGTCACAGCGTAATTCCAGCCTGCTGGCGGAAGCTGGCCCCTAACAAGATTTCCTCATGCTGCTGTCTAAAGCTACAACAGGGAAGCCGGCTGACTATTAAAAAAAATAAAAACACGCACACAAAAACACACCACACGCACACAAAAACCACCACAACCACCAACACAAACAACACAAGTCTTGCAGAGTTGCCAAAGGGGCTTTGCCTCTGGCCAAGCTCAACACAACCTCTTTTCTTTTAAATTTTCCCCAAACAGAGCTTAAAGAAACATGCTAACATCCCCATTCTGGGAAAAACAGCCTCCCTGACTGGCATTGGAGGCAATATTCATCCCACTGAGACCCCTGGGAAGGCAACCTGCTCCGCCTGGGGGTGAGGAACAACCAGACACAGGCAATGGGAAAGGTGGGGGAGCCCTTGCTCCTACAAGGAATCTGCCCAGCCCAGGGGAGGGGAGCAGATCAGCTGTGCTTCCCAGCACTGCAACAGTGGCTTCAGGGTTCCAGGACTCCTCTGTGTCCACTCTTCGCTTTCCCCCTACGGCTCTGGGACAAGATTTTTTTTTAGGAAGTATTAAATCCCTCACGTTGGGGTGATTGAGAAGGAATTGTCTTCTACAGAGCCAGGACTGACAGGCTGGGAGGATGGCTTTTGCCTTACTATGAGTATCACAAAGATGGGTAAACATATCTGGGGCTTAGAAAATAATCAAAATTAGCTTACACGAAGGCAATTTGCAGGCAAAAAGCTGTGAAGCAGATCCCATGCCTGAGGCAGAAGCAAACAGACACCCAGAGTCAGGTGCATTTGCTGATATGGGGGGAGGAACCAGAGCCAAAGCCAGCTGCAGTAGCCAGGGCCTCCCCAGCTTACCCAACACACCAAAGTCCTGCCTTACACCTGCTTCAGCTCCCAGCACAAATCTCTGTCTGGGATGCTGCTTAGCTCTCTCTCTGCTTCTCTCAACACTGGAAACAGCCAGGATTGGAGAAGTCCTGCATTTGGTCTGTGCCCATCGAACAGAGCACGCTGCCAAGGCAGTACCAGCGTGACACTGCCGGGCAAGGCCATGCTGTCGGGCATACCACAAAAAGCCTCTGTCTTCAGTGGCAGGAACGGGATCTATCCTGCACCACCCAGTCCTCTGGCATATCCGGCACAGTGCAGGCCTAACGAGTTAAATCCTCACCAAAACACCGTGTTTCACAACTCTGCTGCCGTAGTTTGGAAAAAACAGCTCAAAACCCCGAGCTGCCTGCCACCACAAAGGCCCCCAGGATTACTCCATGCCTCCAAAACATATCCGGGCTTCGGGAGGAAAATCTCACATGGTTAATGGGTGGTCTGTGGGTGCAGGATCGGCATGTCTGAAAGGACACTAACATTTCTGACCCGGATGGGCAGTCTCCCCAGGCACTAACACAACAGACCAAGCGAGGAAGGCTTTCATGCAGATGGTTACGTGCAAAGCGAGAAGGTGAAAGGTCCAAGTACCAGGTCAAAGGTTGCCTCGAGCGGTCGCTTCAGTGATCTGACAGCTGGCTGAGTCTTAATTAGCAGGCAGCGAGCACATGATGGCAATGGGCCAGGGAGGGGGGTCAAGCACAGTAACAAAAACAGCAAGCAGAGGTGTGTCAAGAGAGCCATATTTTGGGGAGGTGAAGAGAAAAAAATAAAAATGAATGCATTAGACAATATATTAAAAAGACGAGGCATGCACAACATGGGATGTCAGAGTAATTACCTGGCCCAGTGGCTAGTCAGCTATTTTGCCTCAGTAAATTTCAGAAAATAAAGAAATAACATCGTGGATGTGTGCCCTAGAGCATTTTCACTGCAGCTGGCGCAGCGGGTGAGGAGTGCTTGGGGATTAGCGCCCGCACGTGGACTCGCACTGGGCTCCAGCCCTAATTCTGCAGCTACATGCGGAGGTCAGCAGGAGGGCTCGTGGCAGGAAGAGGACCACTGGTAAAGAAGGAAGGTTCAAGCACTGCTTAAGTGTGATCCTGAACCAGAGAGTGAGCCTGACCCAATTCACCTGGCTGTGCTGCACAGACCTGAGCCAAGTTGCAGAGAGTAGAGCTACTACTCGTGTGTGACAAGTAACTGCAGGATTGTGTCCCTCAGAAATATCTTCTGAATTTAGACTTGAAATCATTCCAAATGTATTTTAGAAGGGCTTATTACACCCATTTGTCTGGCATGTGATTTTTGATCCAAGAAGACTGGGCACCAGTCTTCGCTTTAATAAAGTCTTATTCCTCAACAGGTACAGTAAGTGCATCAAACCTTGAAAAGTCAATGAATAATGTAAGCTGTTTTGGTGGCAAGGGTGATGCAACAAGCCATCAATAAATATTTTAAAGGTTCTAGTTAACAGTGTACAAATAAGGTTAATTACATTTTTAAGAGAAGCCAGCAGCATGAATAAAACATGCACTGGCTTTAGTTAAGTAGCAGTGTCCTAGATAATTAGTGAAAAAGTAAAGCATCAATTGTAAAAAACACAGGAATTTAATTTCAGAAGGGTCTTTTTCAACAGACCTTGGCTGCTGTTTCAATAATAATAAAAACAATAAGAAATATAACAAATAAACTGTTCAGGAGAGATAAATACTGCATCATAAATTGGTTCTTCAAATTACATTCCAGGTAATGTTGATGTTACCAGAAAAACATTTGTGAATCCTCCCCTTTTTTGTACTATGTTTCGAATGATAAGCAACCTTCTTACTGTCTTAAAAAAAAGTATTTAGAAAAATTTTAGTATCCTTACTCCTAAATCAAAAAGGAGGCAAGAACCTTTTTAATGTTAGTTATTCACGTAATCACAGAACTGATGAGTCTGGAAGGGCCCAGCCTACTGCTCAAAGCAATGTCAACTGAAGTACCTTGCTAAGGACTGCACCAAGGCAGGTTTTGAGTATCTCCAAGGATGAACAACCTGTTCTAGTGTTTGGCAACCCTCACAGGAAAGAAGTTTTTTCTTACATTCATATGGAATTTCCTGTATTTCAATTTGTGCCCACTGCCTCTTGCCCTTTCACTGAGCACTGCAGAGAAGAGTAAGCCTCTGTCTTCTTTACCCTCTCCCATCCCTCTCTCCAACAGCTGTAGCTCTCTCAGACTTTCCTGGTCTGTCAGATGCTCCAAGTTCTTCATCATCTGAACTACTCATCTACTCATCTGAGTGAATCCTTTGCTGGACTCACTCCAGTATGTCCATGTCTGTCTTGCACTGGGGATCCCAGCGCTGGCTACAGCCTTCCAGTTATGGCCTCACCAAGAACGAGAAGAGGAAGATCACCTCCCTTGATCTGCAGACATTATTCTTCCTAGTGCAGCCCAGGATGCTCTTGGCCCTTTTTGCCATGAGAGCACAAGAAAAATTCATAACAGCAATATTGTTTTATTTTTTTCTTCGTTTTCTTTGACTTTTTATAATTCTAGCTATTAGAAGTCACAATTCAAATTAAACTGCAGGTGGGACCATCCTTACCAGGTTCTAAGTATCAAACAGATCAGGAAGTCATCCTTGATTTGAGACTTGTCATTTTACTAAGCCTTGGCAAAAGTAATAGGCACAAGCCTCCTGTTTGCTAGGCTGGAACAACTGAAATGTTGTCTGCTTTGAAGTAAGTGGAAATTTTGCTACTGACTTCAACAGGCCAAGATTCCCCTGCAAAAGATGTATTATAACATGAACATTTTTTCCTTTCATTGTGTACTGAGGAAGCTAACCTGACACCTGCATCTTAGCAGGAAGGTGTTTGCTTGTACTGCTGAACTTGCTTTCAGGCCTGATGCATGTCACCTCACGATGTCTTGTCAGAAAATCACAGGGTTCAACACTGCATCCCTAACTGGTGAGATGGCACTGCCTCACTCAGTGCTTCATGCTACAGCAAGCACATACAAAGGATAGAAAGATGGGATTCACACTGCACATGCTCTCAGCTCTCTATTCAGCAATTTACAAAATACTCTTCTCTTCCGCAAATGACACATACAACACAAACGAAATCTCTCAGCAATAGAAATATAGCTTGATAAGAGCTCTACTTACCATTGCAGCTGCAGCTGTCTGGTTCACCTGGTGTTGAGCTGCCTTGATTTTGGCTTGCAGGTGTGCAGGGGGATGAAAGTACTTGCATTTCTCCCTAGAGCATCGACCTTTGATGTAATCCATGCAAACTGTAACAGTATTTTCATTTGTGTCTATCATTGCAATATCTATAGGGTGAGCATAACGGCAATCATTCTCACCACGTGTGCAATTTCCACGCTGAAACTCTCGACAAACCTTAAAAGAAAGTCACATTGTTGAGAAAGACATCGTGCTACTCTTCATTTAGTATTTTCAACACAGAATATCAATTCATCGGCTGAATTAAATTATGGGTATATTCTAAATCCATGCTCTTGGGTACCACTTAGACAGTCACAGGGGCAACTGGTGCTACTCATAACTGGTTCACAATATTTGGAAAACTCATTGTTACCGATGCCAAATGTCAAATGTAAGTGAAGTACAGAATTTGTACAAATTGCAAAGTGACCTGAATCCTGAACCTGGAAAGTCAATGGTGTTTTGCCAAAACTCGAGGAGCTCAGTATTCCTCCCCAGCCTCTAAAGCTTTTAATAAAGATTTTAATAACTCTACCATTTGTGTCTCAGGTGAATATTATATATATATTCATTCTTTTTATGGAGCACACTCCTGGGTAGGACTTATAATTCTTAATGTTGCAAGCTGTAGTATTTGCACCAGGTACTTATTCTTAAATACGAAGAACCTCTTCCATGTAAATAGTCTCACTGCCCTTAATAATAACACTCTGACCTTGGGGTTACATGACAGTGCATTTGATTGCACTGCAATGTGTTCACAAGGAGTTGCCAAAGCTGCTAGCCTTGAAAAGATCATGCAGCTCCTCAGAAGTTATGAGCACTGAAGCAGCAAAGGTAAAGAAAAAGGTTTCACAAAATGGATCTTCCCGGCTTCCTTGTCTGAAGGTATGAAAGAACTAAGAAGCACTGTTAAGGCCTACAGCCAGTGGCGTAAATCACATTACCGGTACGCTATCAGACTGTGTGCAGGGAAAGGTGAGACGTCACGTGAGAAAGGAAGCAATCAGCAATGCAATACAAAGCACGTAACACAAAACAATATGGTTTGAAATGACACCCTTTTCCACTACCTTCCTCTGTTATAATTTACACCTGTGGGAGCCTCTGCACTGAAGTCCTCAGCCCTTATTTCCTACAGAGCCTCTGCTCAGGGTCTGCAAGACATACACAACTCCTCCAACGCTAAGCCCCAGCATGCCCAGCCAACTGTCAGGGCAAGCCTGCCAGGGGAAATGTCTTTCCAATGCCCCGTACTCAGCAATCCCAACAGCATAATGCTTGATATTTTCTGCAAAAACTTAGTAAGCTTGTCTCAAGACAAGGGTAGTGTCTGTTTTACTTTCACCCTCTTGTTCTCATTCCAAAACATCTCCCACTCAATGCAGTTAAAGGGCAGACTAGCTACTTGCCTGTTTTTTTGTTTTGTTTTGTTTTTTGTAAGCGTGGCAGATCACACACAGAAAACAACAGTCCCATGCCTGCTCTAATGCCAACTAAAATCAGAAGAGTGAGCACTCCCAATTTTCCAGTAGCTTCATAAGATTTTAGGATCAGTCCCCAAATAAGTCTGCCCAAGCAGAGAGCAGCAGCCCGGTTTTAGGAGAGGTCTAAGTTTAACTTTGTGCTGCACTGCATGAAGTCACTCTAGCAGAGTGCAACAGTCGGACCCACATGCCCTGTTCGTTCCCTTTAGCAGTATTATATCAGACGTCCAAATACCTCCAGTTTATCCGTACGCATCAGTTTCTGCCCAGCAGAGCCTCCTGGTACTGTAACAGTAGGATTTCCAGAAACCAGGACAGGAGTATTTGGTAAAAGCTCTGCAGGAACCAAGCCCATCCCAGGAGAGACATGACTCAGGTAGGGACTAAAAGCCATCGTGGGGCTTGTTGCAAGCGATGGAGTCACAGGAAACGTTGTCTGTGTATAGAAAAAGGAAAAACAAAATGTTAGTTAAAGAGCTCTGTCTTGGATTATCCAGTCAAAGCCTTGAAGCACTTCAATCCTTTTAAACAATTCGATTAGCAACATCAAAATTCTGTGCTCTTCAATCTATTCATTTATCGCCATGTACTTGTGATCTATTCGTTTCTCCTGACTCACAAATTCATGACTCATCCTGAACACAAGGCATCTTTATTTGTCAGATCAAAGCATATTGATGATCTTTATAGTCTAATGACACAATTAAGGATTTCATGCCAGCAATTAGGGCAGGCCCAAATAAAACAGACTTCTCATTTCCAAATAAATATCTCAGCTTCCGTATGTCTACACCACAATGCTGTACAGGGACCTCAAGGTAAACTGAAGCTTCAGGACCTAGAAGCAGGTAACCCAATTAGTTACATGGCTGCATTTACTATAAACCTGCACTGAGTTTCACGCTACCATGGATAGTCTGGCTCAGGTAGACAACCTGGATCATTCAGAGTCATGAGGCATCTCCACTCTGATTCCCTTCAAGGTCTACCACTCTGCACATTGATAGGTTTGTTTCAGGCTGTCAACATCCTCCAGGCAAAAGCCATTTTACAGGAACATCCCGCATCCACACTCCATGGGAATGGCTACAAGAGGACACCAACATCGTTAGTGACACAACATGCCAGACCTCATAGATTTGCAAGAGCAGATGGGTAGCTGGCTTGGAAGCGACAGGGTCAGGGCATGCCACGTGAGATGGCTCGTTCAGGTGGGCCAACAACAGGTTCGGGACCCCACCTGTGCTGCAAGAAGCGATGTTCCCATGAGGAGACAGAACATCAGGGCATAAAGACCTTGACTGTTCCTGAATCCTTAATTGCCCTAGGCAGGCCCTGCAAGAAGAGCAGAGGAGAGCGCAGGTGGCCAGACCAGCTTCCCTTGCCTGAACTTCTCCAGCAATTCCAGTCTGTTAGAAGAATTTCCATTCTCCTAGGTAGGCAAGATTGTACTAAACTCCTAAGCAGGTATTGAATTTTAAGTCTGTGAATAGCTCCTTTAGTCAGGGAGTTTGTGAAACTTTAAAGCGTCAGATCTGAGGTGTGCTTGGGAATGGACCCAACTCCAGCTGATGTAAAGTAACCCCTGACCACCCAGATGGCAAGAGCCTGCAAGGTTTCTACTCTCCTAACAGTGGCTCAACAAAGCCCAGGGGAAACAGCCTGTGACTTGCAACTATTTTTGTTTTTCCTTCTGTCACCTGTTCCACTGGAAACTCTGGCTTACAGTTAAAGCCTGATCACATTTGCTGGCATACATGCCACTGTCCTCAGTAGCTAGAGCCTCTGCTTAGTGATAAAACAAGAGTGCTTACAAAATGGCCTTAGGCATATCTTTGGCCACTCGCATCACCCCTTCCTTGCCCTTGTATTTGTATGTCCAGTCCTGTGGGTTTCTAAAAGAAAGAGTATGTGAACAGTTTGGTTCCTGAAAGCACACTCATCCCGGTACTTGGACAAACTAGAAAACACATTGCTTGTCGTGGTCTGGAATAAACTAACCCACAGTAACACCAGCTAAGCTGACCTAACCTATCTTTAGCTTAATGATGCCCTCTTCTTAGGGCCAGAGTGACAGCAACAGCCCGTGCTGATAGGAAAGGGGATGGCAGGTCACCTCCAGCATACATCCCACTTTCTCCTCCACAGTGACAAGACAGCCTCCCGAATCACTGGGCCTTGGTGTTTTAAGTGTAGTGAACCAAACAGTGTTCTAATAAGGATCTCCAATGTTCCTTCTTTTGAGCCTGCTCCAAGCCCTGCTTCAGCTGATGGGAGACTAACCATTAAACCCAGAGATCCTCCAGGCCACAGCCCTTTATTAAATCATTTTCTTCTCTCTTTCACTGCTCGGTGGCTCCCAGACATATTACACCTTTTGCTGCTGGAAAAGCTCTTTAAGGATCTTCACACGCTGTGACTCCCTGAACCCTTTGGTGAGAAGGCAGTATCCGCTGGACTATTTTCTTTCCTACGAGCACTAGTAATTACAACGGCGTTCGCTGCACTTCTGTCACAATGCACGCTGTTAATTCTATTTTAAGGCGCTTCTTCAGCCTGGCCAGTCTGCATGGGATTATGCTAGGGCCTGACACACATTGTCAGTGCTTATTTTAGGCATCCATAGTAGCTTGAACCTTGCAGTTCACACGGCTTTCACAAATACGTGGGCAAATCATGTTTTTCCAGCCCCTAATACAGCAGGAATCCCAGGTATCCTCAGAGAGCAGCGTGGATGCAGGGAGAGGCCCTTCTCCCACTGCTCAAGGGGAAGGTGCTGGGGCATTTGTGGAGCCAGGGAGTAAGGCTGGGGGCTTGCAATGCCCCACGGCGGATGAGTTCACCAGAAACATGTAGGAGAATGTCTGAAATGTTCCCAAAGAGATTATAGGTAAGCCTCTCCACAAAAACCACTACAACTGGGAGGCAGGTCCTGCTCCCTGAAACACAGTCCCCATCTAGGAGGCTGTACTGTCACGGGCATCTCCCTTCTTCACTGGGAGCAAGCAACACAAATCACAAGCTAATGGACCTGAGCCTGATGTGAAGCAAATGAAAGAAATGTCCATGAAGAGCAATTAAGGAGTGCTATTTATTCCAGTTCTGGGGCCTACAGAGGGGTGTAAGAAGGATCAGGATGGTTTTTATTTTATTCCTGCTACTAGTTATTCACCCATTTCCATGCCCTGCCTGGCATCTGCTCCAGCATTCCCAAGGTTTCCTAGCTGTTTATTCTGCCTGCCTGAACCACGCACCTGATGCTGCTGACTGAAAGCTACAGCTCTGCTCCACACCGTGCCCAAGGGCAGGGGACTGAAACTCAGGAGCCGTGCAGGCACTGTCACTGGGAGACCCGCACGTTCCCCTCCTGCCCTGCTGGAGGCTGATGCAGCTCCCCAGCCCTCCTCAGGCCACGCCTGTCAGCAGATCTTCCCAGAAAACCCTATATTTAAACAAGAGCCTGAGCCCAACCCAGGGCTCCTCCTTCCAGGAAACCCAGGAGAGCAGAGGCAAAGCCTAGCTGGGGGGAGGCTGTATTAACATCCAGATGCACGGCCAGAGAATGAACAGACCTCACTCAATGCATTACACCTAAAAACACTGGGTGTCTGAGTCTGATGCGTGCTAAATGCACTGAAAACTGCTCCTTTGTAAGCTGGCATCAGGGAGCTCTGTATTTATTGTGGCTGATGAGGGGAAAAGATGGGCTGTGCTCACTGCCAGCCCCGGCTGCCTGTCTTGGATTGGGAAATCCAGTCTGGCTTATGCATCAGTACCAGTAATAAAGATGCTGCCAGCCAAGTCTTTCTTCCCTTTACGTCTGTGCAGGTCCCCTGTGCCAGGCCTGTCCCGAGGGAATAGAAGCAAATTTCTTCCTTGCAGCCAGAACCCGACTGTAATTTCTACTCCAAACAGCACTCTGCTCCTTAACATACCTCCCATCCATCTCTTGTGATTGCATCTGGGCAGAAGACTTGCCTGACAGATCAATATTTTGACTGCACACTATAAAAAAAGTCTTACAATCAGTGGACAGGCACACATGCTGTGAGCCCGACAGACGGCTGCTGAGGTAGTTTCAGTGCAAAACCCAACAATGCAACTCCAAATCACCGATGAAGGAACAACACCAATGAAGCACCCTGACAAAGCTTTTGAATAGCAGGCTGAAAGCACCATCTCAGTGGGAACGGTGAAATGCTTCAGCTTGCCTTAAAGATTATCAGAAACTCCAAACGACTGCCACGATAAATTGAGTCGATCACCTGGAGCAGTACAGACTGTGAGAAACACATCTGGTGGGCTGGGTGAAGTCGCTGACACTGGAGACACCATGGGACAGTCCCAACACCTCCTCGAGCTGCCAGGCATCAGCACGGCCATCAGCTCTGCCTGCTGCCTGAGCAGCGTGAGGTCTGACACAGGTTGCTACGACACAGGCAATGGACAGCTTGGACAGTATTAAGAAGGTTCAATGACAGACCTGCGTAATAGGCTCCTTTTAATGACTGGGAGCACAGATGATCACCTTCAGAGCTGCAGGACAGCGGGGCACGCAGCCCGCAGGTCCCCATGCCGACCGAGGGCAGAGGGAAGCCCCTGGGAGCAGGCAGCCTGGCTGCAGCAGAATCAGGGATCAACTCTACCAGGTCAGTCTGAAGAAACTGAACTGGCTTTTCCCTGAGAACTTCATGTATGTCAGACTTAGGAGCCTGCTGTCTGCACAAGTACTGGTATGCTCTGGGGTAAAACAGCCTAATGGAAAACATCACCACCTTCCCTTGTTGTCCCCCTTAGAGCTCTCGCAAGTTCAGCAAATACAGGGACAGGTTTCCTTGCAGACTGCCTTTTAGCTTAGCATGTGCAAACACCACCAGTAACTCCTGAGCAGGGGGAAACAGGTTACCGTGTAGTAGCAGAGGGGTTCAAACCAGTAGCAGCTCACAGGACTCGCTTACTAAATATTAAAATGCTTGCAAGAATGAAAAAAGCTGAAATGGGTGTTGAGAGCCTATCTTGCAGAGGAACACCTGCCAAAGACCCAGGCGGCTCTGTCCACTACAACCGTTGTTTGACTGCCCAACTCTGAGCTCTTCCCAGACCCACAGGAGGTGTTGGGCTGGAGGTGTGAGCACAGAGAAGGGACTGTCCAAGGGAGGAGTGTGTGTCACCAGCATGACATATGACCTGGAACAGCTGATTTTGTTAACAAACTAGAAGGTGCATTCAATTTGCCTAACAGAAATTGTGCTAAAGCTACAGCAGAAACACAGAGTGGGCGTGAAGAGGAAGGCAGTGGATGGGTTGGTGTTTTGTTGAGCACAGCACAAGTGCTGCCTCAGGCGGGAAGTGTTGATTCTGAGTTACCTCAGCCCCTAAAAAGGGAAAGCCTGAAAATGAGAGACCCAGTAAAAGAAAAAATAAAAAGGCAGCTGGTGATAGAAATATAGAAGATAAGGATCTTGTACTGACAAGGCTGAAGACCCCGATATTGAAGACACAAGTGGTACTGTTCAGAAAAAGCAAAAACTTGTGTTCCCATACAATGCAACTACATGAGACTTGCTGCAAGACGATCGCTTTAGCATGAAGGCTGAGCGGGCTGGAGTGAACCCACTGGACAAAGTGTCCAGGTGCCTGTTACAACAGATGCTTCTTTCCCCAGTCAGACCACAAAGACACACTCCTAGATCAAAGACTGGGCTGCTGTTGCATAAAAGTCAGGTGTAAATGCCCCATGACACTGGCTGCTGGCAGATACCAGCTCCCAGGCAGGCAAAGGTACCTGTGCTTATCCATTCTTAGTATGTCTATGACTACTGGTCCAGAGGACCAGATTTTTGCTGCATGGAGCAAGCATGTGCCCAAAATATCAGTTCAAATCTGCTGCACTTACTCCATGTTACTGGTCAAGAAAGTTGGTCACCCTGTGCTTTATCCCCTCGATCGGTACCACAGGGCAGTGGCAGAGACCTGCTGCACCAGGAGAGGGACTCAGGCCTGGGTTAAAGCCTGGATCAGGTCGTCATTGGGGGTGCGTGTGACTGAATGATGTCAAGACACCTGGAGAGACAGTTCAGTCTACAAAGAGCTTGACAGGAAGAAAAAATGTAGGGCTTGAAAGCAAGGAGTGCAGAGAGGGGAAACAACTTCCCAGAGCAGCCGTAGAAGCAGCTGCAAGGCAGCAGAGGCAGCTGTACCAGCACTGCGGTGCTCTATCCATCTGTTCAGACAGCACTAACAGGACAGCACTTTGCAAGCCACAGCCAGGCACCACTGGGTCAGTTCGGGAGTCGGT
Organism: Oxyura jamaicensis; assembly: GCF_011077185.1. Lineage (NCBI taxonomy): Eukaryota > Metazoa > Chordata > Aves > Anseriformes > Anatidae > Oxyura > Oxyura jamaicensis. Next base: position 8,472,370 of record NC_048896.1, on the reverse strand, counting down.
GCTGAAGCACCTCCATGGCCAGCTCCACAAGTCTGCCTCATACTACTGCAAAGGGATAAAACAGAACAGAAAGGGTGTGGATCAGGCCCAGAGTGCATCACCTTTTGGTGTCCTTACTTCTGCACACACGCCTCAAAGTAGCTGCATCTGAGCACTGACTGCAATAGCTCTCCATGTCAATACCAGCACCCAGCTCTATCCACCTTCAAGATGACTTCTACTTGGTCTTCAACAGAGACATAGGCAAAACCATCCCAGAGAACTTCCAACACAGTTCAGCCAAAGCCAGCAGTTAAGGTGAATTTGGACCTTTAAAAGTTGAAATTTTACTACAAAGCCTTCCTCCTTGGCACCTATGTGATCTCCGCAAGGTTCCTCTAAGAGGAGTATAACATACAGAGTAAACACTCTCCTCTGTGTCCTTGCCTGACTTGTTTTTAAGTGCTGCATGAGGCATTCTGTTTAAAACTGCATCATGGGCATCAAACATTCATGTGATTCTCAGCTTTGCATGGATGGTTAACAGCAACATCAGAGAGCAACCAGAGACTTCAGAGAAATAGGCTCACGCTAGCAACCATTAATTCACACCTAGTAGGCTTCTGTGAGCAGTGTGCAGCAGACAACCCACCTGGGACACAGTTCTCCAAGCAGTGCCTTCATTAAACAGGCATCAGGAGGGTCCTGACTGTTGGTTCAACGGGAAGATTAGCTCTCGCTGGATGTCAGCAGTGGTGCAAGAAGATCTGATGGTGAATGTTCAGATGCAAGCTCATACACAGACACATCCAATGCCACTTCAGAAATTGTGATGCAAAGCTGCTAAATTAAGTACTGTTTTTACATAGTAGATTTTCTGGTGAAAATGCACTTGAAAACATCTAGGCATTCAGCTATTGTTTGGAGCTATTAAATATATGGCTTCAAATCTCGTCTCTGGCAAGCATTCCAATTAAGCAGGCATACCGTTGATCAGCTTTCTGCTCACATGGGATTTGCTCTGCTGCTGCATCTGATATAATGCTTTTTGCTTTGAAGAATTTCATGTGTAGCCAGAAGGAGGCCCCACCCTTCTCATTTAGAGAGAGAGGAAAAAAAAAATTCTCAAAGCCTGCTTCCACTGGCAGCATCTTTGGGAAATCAAAGGCAGGTGAAAGAGCAGTCTCTTGTTTGTCCTGAAACTGGTGTGGAACAAGTTGGGCAGCAGGAATTACAACAAGAGCTCGTTTACTCTGAGCAAAGTGTGGGAAAGCAGGAAATGAGCAGTCGTCGCAGAACAAATTTTTATTTTTCTTTGCCCACGTCTCCCTCATGGCACAATTTAGAAACCAGGACCTTTCTCATCAGATAAGGTTACCTCTGAAATGAGAGCACTAACTAGACAAAGCAACAGATTCAGTCTCAGAGGCAATTTAAAAGGCAGCAGAGAAATTGTGGTAGAAGTGAACTGGACCTGCAAGATTGCAAAGTGGGAAGATGGGAACTTTCCAAAGAGGAAATCCCAAAGATATTTTGAATAGCCAGCCAAAGAGCGTCCACTGTGAATTCCCCACAGAGGAAAACCCCAAACAGGAAAGGTTTGCTTTCGATACAGGGCTAGGAAACCAGTGCTACCATTTTGTGGGAATTCAGGATTTCCTTCTCATGTACACGCACTTCGGTGAAAAGCATACTCCACAAAAAGAGGTGCAAAGATTGCAGCAGATTTGAGTTTCAGATCCAGAGCAACTAATGACTCTTCTTGTGGCCAGTTTTCTTTTCTGCTTTACTTTTCCACCTTCAAAATTGGAAGAATTAACACCCCTATCTTACATGGCAGGGAGAAGATAAAGCTGCTAGCACATGCAGGATGATTATGGAATAGCCTTCACAAGAAAGAAAGAACAGCAAATGGCAGAAATGCCTCTGTCCAGTGGCAGAGTGAAGCACAGCATCATCACAAACTCCTATAGCAAACAGCACAACAGCCTCCGAGAAGGAAAAACACTCCCTCAATGCCTTATATAAACCAGTGATACCTGAGCTTGTCAAAGGTGGGGTGATGGATGCTAAGTCTGAAGCCCTGTCTGCGCAGAGAAGCCAGGCACTGTAGATGGGACACCACGAGGCCAAGTGCAGGCTGGTTCATAGACTCGTGTGTCTTCAGGCTAGAAGAGTTTGTCCTAGGGATCTAGTCAGACTTCCTGGGTGGCACAGCCCAAGGAGCCTCACCCAGCAACTGCACATCAAGTGCACACTGCCCCAGGAAAGACATTCAGCCATGACTTTAAATGGAAAATTCCTAATTAGGCTCACAGTTAAAAATGTGCAGCTTATTTATGTCAGCGCCGAAGAGCTACTTCAAGACCTTTGACATTTTCTTAAAGACATACACAGTGACAGACTCAAACTCAACAGACAATTGCTGCCTCTTCCCAGATACACCAGCCAGCAGGCACAAGCCATCCTCTCCCTGGCATTAACAGGGTTCTCCAGCCCAAAAACCTGCTTTAACTGATAGCCCACAGCAGGGACAGCTAACAAAGGCTTCATCACACCACCTGCTCTGCAAACACCTATCTCCCACAGGCTTCCCTCCGTACCTGAAGAGAAGTAAAACTTTCCTGCTGTAGGTATAAAGCAGCATTACTGTGAAAAACCGTGACAGGTCTGCGACATTAACACAGTTCTCTGCTGGGGCAACTGCAATGAAATTCATCTCAGTCCCAGACACAAATACCTTACAGTCTGGGTGGGATTCATCTTCCCTGTTTTTAGCCTTTGAGTGCAATGTACCTGGTCCAAGGCACTCAGCTGGCTTCTTGCCACAGAAGAGAAGAATTCCAGCATCCTCACCCCAGTGCAGAACAGATATCCAAAACGCGACCCACTGGAATCAAGACACTCAATTTCTGCGATGTACATGAATTAACTGGTCAAAAATCCAGCTAGCGCTAAGACGCTTCCACTTGGTGCCCTGAATCTCACAGGGACTTAGTTACCAGAGGAAAGGGGAGCCACACCTTGCAAGAATATGCAGAGGCAGCATCACACAGCCCTCTGCTTACAGTGTGTGACAACAGAGACTGGATGAGACCAACCCGAAGGCCAGGCTTGCTGTAGCTCTTCAGTCCCACACTCGGGTGCCCTCAGGCAGTCAACACCCACCCAGATGCTGCCTGAGTCAGCACAGAAGGAAGATCTGCCTATTTGAGCTCAAGCACAGGGCTGAGACCTCCAGAAGTAAACAGGAAACAAATCTGGACCGGCGTGAACCCAGTCCACTGCTGTAACTTACAATTGGCTGTAGCTGCGCGCCCGGTAGCATGAACTGCATTTGCTGAGCAAACATGGCTGCGGCCGTCTTTTGCTGGATCAGGTTGTTGCGTCCATTTATTTCGAGTTGCGTTTTTAAGTGTGGGGGAGGGTGGAGATATTTGCAGTTCTCTCGGGTACACCGGCCCTGGAAAACATAATGAAACAGCATCTCAGTGCGTGTAACACTCATGGCAGCCAGAGAAATTTAATTAAGGATTGTTTGGGTTACTGTAACAACACAATCATCCCAACAGAGGCATTTTGGTACCTACTGTGCTACTTTTCTGATTTTCCTGTAGCAATGCAATAGTCAGGTGAAGAAAAGAGCAACGTGACTTCTGCTGCTCTAACACTAACTGAACGCTATCAAGCTGAATCCAAAAGTGAGGCTTCCTGACGTTAACAAAATAAAACACAAACACCACTCTTCTGAGAAGCTAGCAACAACAGTTCCAGAAGCAATACCCAAAATTCCCCATTTTCTTGTGATTCGTGATTCCCCTCCCTTCCAGCACCAGGCCACTTAACTGGCCCTGACAACCAGACAGCGAGAAACAAAACTGTCTCTGCCGCTTCCCCAGCTGCCTTGGGTAAAACATCAGACAGCTTCCCTGTAAGAAGTACCTCTGGTCTTCAGCAGGCATGCAGCCTGAGGTACTGAAGACCAGCAGTAACAGGAGTAATAATTAAAACAATTTCCCCTTTGTGCTTTCATTCGTTAAAAGCCACAGTACTTTGCCTCATCGATTACCCCCCCCCCCCCAAATAAACAAAAGTACAAGTGAAACCTGTGGCTCCCAGAGAAGCAGTGTCAGTATGATACAAGTTACCTGAAATAAACTGAAAGAATCTCTTCCAAAAACCACCTGTAAGCAGTACCTTGCTATAACAGTGTTTGCCAGTAGTCATATGAATCTTCAAATAAATACACTATTATAAAATATTTAATATATTTAAATAAAATTATATTAAAATATATGTAAAATGAAATATATTTAAAATGAAATATATACAATATAATATATAAAATTATATTTAATATATTAAAATATATTTAAAATAAAATAAAATGAATACAAAATAAAAATATAATTTAAAAAATAAATGCCAATAGCCCACTAAGCACACAAAACTAGTGACAAATTTTAACATTAAGAATAAATAATTCTTCAAAAATAGTGATTTTTCCTTTCTCTATGTTCTTCCTCCTCAAAAGAGGCATACAGAATAACAGAGATATTTTGTACAACTTATGCACAAGTTTTATAAATTACTTTATGCAAAAATGTTTTTTTTTTTTTTTTTTTTTCCTTTTTTTTTGGGGGGGGGGGGGGGGCGGGGGGCAAGGGGAGGAGGAGGGGAGAGCAGGGGACACTAATTCCTTGTGGCTATTCAGAGCCTAATAAAACAGGGCCAGACCTGAGGGACGCAGAGCTGTTACGTGACGGATACCTAATAATTGTTACTGCAGACAGCACAGGAATAGGAGCATCCATTACCCAGCCCGTGTCCCAGGCACTCTCTCCAAGGGCTGGACACTGAGTTCTCAGCCTCAATATAATTAAGTGTGCTTTCAAAAAAACAAAGGGCAGACAAGGTGATCTCACGTCCCTGCCTGTTGGCAGGATCACACACAGCATAACCATAACCCCATAACCAGATCCACATGTGCACCCCGTTATACACCACCGGACACCGGGCTCTGGCTCGTGGAAGCCTCTCTGTGATGCCCCTTGCCTGAGCTGAGGATGCTCCCCTGGGGATTTTTAATGCCTGTCTGTGCCAGTACAGAAGTACAGGTGGAATCACTGCACAAAGCCAATGCTGTGACACACTGGAGAGGATGGGTTTTAACCCTCTGAGCACACCAGGAAAGGCAGGCTGCTGGAGCTGCAAGCTGGAGGTGTGCTTTCTGCTGCCCCTTTCCTGGTCGGGACAAGGACTTTGTGGAGAAGAGGGCTGCAGAGCTGGTCTGCAGCTGGAAGGGGCTGTACAATGGAGCGTCAGACTGGAGACACACTCCTCTTATCTGCTCTGAGGGGATCAAGCAGTTATACAGAACTCCTGGCTCACCACTGTTATTTAGAGGCAAATAATTAAATGCAAGAAGCAATGGGCTAAACCTGCTGGGACAGGAAAAAAAACACTCGCAAGCTTCTCACCCTGCAAAGGCAGGCCTCTGCTTCTGCCTTGCTCCTAGAGGAGGTGCTAAGTGTCTCCTGACAACCAAACTGAAAGAGAGGAGGCTTTTTAACGCTATTGTTTTGGCTTCCCTGCAATCCAGCAGCACCAGATCCCTAGCAGTGAGCTAATTGCTCCCAGGCCCTGAGTACATGAATCTTCATTGCCAGACGCTTTCTTACATCTGCTTCAAGTGAGGGTAAAATGGCACCACACAGCTTGCTGGTGCCCAGATAAGACAGCACTACTAAAAGGTAAAAAAACGCATTAAACCAGGAGGAGAAGGAGACTTTTGGAATTAGGCTGGCCTGGGCTGTCCTTCCTGCTTCCCAGACTGAGCCTGCTCACCTTGCTTGCAGACAGGAGGAACAGCAAAAGCAACCACGTTGCTTCCAGGTGACGTTAGACACCATCTTGAATTTATTTTTCCAAACCAAGTTGTTCCTGTGATCTGTTTATGGCCTTCCCCTCCCCAGCCCATGTGTATCGAGGAGCTCACAAACAAGGTGGCATCTGTCCAGCTCCATAGGATCAGGTCCCTCCGCGGCCCTTCCCGTCACCTGGGACCAAACAGGAGCCCAGCGTTCAGGCTCAGAGCACGTCTGCAGCATCCCAGCTCCTGCAGGGATGCAGGCCCGCTCAGAGCCGCGCGCTGCCCCCGGCCAGGCAGCTGCTCTATTCTAAGCTACAGCCTTCAAGGGCTTACGCATTAATCCTAGAAATTCCTCCTGGCTGAAACTTGGCACAAGTACCTTGTGTTGGGAAAACACTAAATTTCTACCAAATTTGGAATAAATCTGGTAAGTTGCTTCCAGACTGCAGGAATGGAGAAGATAAAACAGCTACCGTTTTTGTAAATAATACTTACAGGGCCTACTTCAGCTAGAAAAGGGCTTTGCTATTCTAACTGAAACTCTGCATGTCATTGGTTGCAGGCACCCCAGCTTGGTGTGAAGCTTTGACTTTTTCCCCCCCCTTCAGAACCAAGTTTATTTGATTCCAACTGGGGGGTTCTGAAAACAAAATGTTTTTGTTAGCAAGAAAACAACATACGGCATGAGGCCTTGTCTGCAGACAGAGCAGAAATCAGTGCCCAAAAGGAGGGCTGCTGGTTTCAGTGAGGATTTGTGATACACCTTTGCAAGGAACTAAGAGCTGCAGAGGTGCACGGAGATGCTACTGCAGAGCAAAGGCTGTAAAGTGCAAGCACTGCTGTCGTTCAGGCCTTCCATGGCTCCAGGAAGACTAAATGAATCACCACGGCATGCAAATTCAAAATCACACTTTCAACCTCGCTCCCACTTGTCATCATTTTAGTCCCGAGCATCATTAACTGCTGCATTTCACCATGACTGCTTAAAAGCCACAACAGAGAGGAGTTTCACTCTCCAACTCCACTGTCGATTCTTCATCTGACGATGAATGGTAGGAACTGATGGTGTGACAGAGACAAAACATTCCTGTTCCTGGCAACCCCAGTTCAGACACCCAGCTATGAAAAAAAACTTTCAAAATTGCTCTAAAGCAATGGGCACTGCTGAACATCCACGCTGGTAGGGCTCATCTCTTCTTCTACACCTCTAACGCAAAGTCCACAGTTCTCAGCACTTCTCAGCAACACAAAAGCTTTTCAAGACTGGTTTCAGCTCTACGAAAGCAGCCAGAAGGAAGAAGGAACTGACATTATTCACTTCTCAGTGCCAGCTGAAACACAGCAGGGAAAACAACAGGGAACTGGTAGCAAATCTGCTGTGTGGATAGCGGGATGAGGACAAATAAGGACAACTCCATTTTATACCTGGGTTGGCCTAGGAAAACGGGAAGAGAAAATAAAAGAGGAGTCAGGCTCCTAAGCTTCAGATGAACGTTTTTACCACTAAAAGGCACCAGTTGTTCTGATGCAGTGAGTAGCTGCGGCTCCAGCATATCGATGTTCAGCACAAAGGCACGAGACGGTCTCAGAGCCCTACACAGAAGCACTGAGCACCACACAAGCACCTGAACTGGATGGCTGTGTGCATTAGGAAGGGCATGGTGAGAGACTGACCCACGTCATGAGCAGCGTGCGGAGCCTGCTGTAACCACTGCACCCATTGCACTGCAGTCAGTGGAGTTTGTTTTGGTGCTGTTGTTTCTGCATGAGTACTGGTTCCAGGCAACACACATTCCCACCCTTTCCCAGGGTGGCACACGAGCCTCCAGCCAGGGAATCACCACCCAGCAACAGACTCTGCTGCTGGCCTTGGAAACGTGCTAAATATAGCCATATTTTCTGGCTCCTTGCAAAATGGAAGGAGTACGAAGGACCATATTCATCAGCTTCTTTGCCAACTAGAGCCAGGAGGGAAAAGCATATGGACTGCAATTCCCCAGGCTTAAAAAATGGATATTAAAAATAAATCATTAAGGCATTTTATGGGAGTATCTTCCCCCCCTTCTTCCCACACACTCCCCCACCCTTACAGGAGGCTGCTGGCATGTGACTGCCTGTGTGTTGCCAACTGCAGTCATGCTGTGATGGCGCATACTGTAAGTGGCTGGCATCTGACGTGAGCTAACGCGACAGCAGCTTGCCGTGTAGGTAACAACGCCAGCTGTTTTGAGTGCAGCACTGGTGGCAACACGCTTAAATCCAGCCAGAATACCTGTATTACACCTGCCTCGTTGGAGTCTGCTGGGCCGCATCTGCTCATCGGCATCCTAGCTTGGACAGATGCGGCTGTGAGCACACCGCACACCCGCACGCGGCTGGGTGAGCCAACCCCAAGCATGCTGCACAAATTCTCCCCTTACTGGCTGCTGAAGTGAGCCAAACCATGCTACAAAAACAAAACTTTCAGGATAAACCCAAGGCTGTGCTCACATTTGCACCACACTGCTAGGACGTTGGTTACACGCTTTAATTCAGGATGCTGGTGAGGGGTTCCAGAGCAGACACGTTTCTGGTTTTAATGACTGTGCTGTACGTCCTGTCAATCACCAGCAGTTCTCATGTGAAAATCTTTAAGCTAATGCTGCTTTTCACACACTAGAGGCTGCAGTAGTCTTGGGCCCTGGCTGTGCTGTCTCTTCCACAGCCACTGGTGACACGTGCCATGACTGACAGGAAAAGGAATGAAAAGAGACCAGGCAGGAAAGGATTTCCATCTTTTGCACAAAACCAGGCACCAAAACACAGCTTGTCTACATAACTTTTCCTTGCATGAAACAGCAGATTTCCCCCCCTCAGAGGAACTCTGTGGGGAAGCACAGTCATAGATGCATTGGCCCTGCTTACTCAGTGCCTCTTGCTCCAGCTCCGCGGCACGAAGCGCTCCGCTTTCACCCACTCAGCACATGCACGGAGGCCTTCTCCTAGCTGGGGGGATCCTCGCTCCTGCCAGAGCCCAGCACAGCATTCACGTGCGTGATGTGCAACGCAACCTTGGCCACCGGGGTTTTTGCAGCTGCATCTGGAGGGCAGACACAGACCAGGCAGCAGACGTAGCCACAATGCATGAATTGTCTGGTGGTGGTGGGAGCCAGCACCAGGGGAGCTCCGGGCTTCATCCCCTGTGCCCATGCTATGAGCATGTACGGAGCCGCACGTGCTGCCCTAGGTCTAACCCTATTGCTACCTGCTCTTTAAGATGACAGAGACACTGGCAGGCAGACTTGGCACCTGGCCCAAGCTCCAAGTTTTATGGTAACCCTGTAACACCTTGCAGCTTCAACGTTACCTTCCCGGGAATGCAAATGTCTGGGGAGTTGGGAACACTGTCCACCCACTGCCCTAACTCGAGTGTTTCATGCTCCCTACGATTTGTCCCTAAGCAATTTGTTCCATGGATGAACAACTAGCATGCTTACTGCGCCATCTGGCTCGTGTTACTGTCTCCAATGCTGTGCCACATTCCTCTTCCCACACAGGTACAGAGTTGTGCTGGAGGAAGAAGGCTGTCCATCTCCCTGCTGGAGCAAAAGGCCTCGCAAACATCAAATAGCATGGAAATGGCATGTTTTCCAGCGTGACTGGAAAACAAAGGAAGCTGGAGCAGACAAGTCAGCCTGATCATTAGCAAGTGCTATGTCTCACGGATTGGTGTTCACGCAGCCAAGCTGTCACTCGCTGCAGTTCAAAGACAAGTTCTGTACATACCTTATCTGCAATTCCTTTCTATGGACTAATGAAATGTTGAAGTTATGCTGCCAACTGAGTCAGTGGGAAGTACAATCTTGTAGCCTCCCTTGAACATTGACCAAAGCACAGTATATCAGATAACTTCTCCTTAATTGCAGTGCTCTTTTCCTTGTAGCGTTAGAGCAGCTGACTTTCAGAAAGAGGTTTTAGAATATGATTACGTACAAAACCCTGCTCCTCACAAATGTGTTCTCATTGTTCTCAGTGGCTGTTGGCCCACTTACAAGGATCTTAACGAGCAGGTCTAGAAGGACCTGGATAAGTGAGAGACCATCCGCAGGCCAACACAGATCAACTCCACCTTGTTTTCCCCATGTTTAGTATTTCCCAGGCGAGGGACTCCACCACATCACCCTCCCTGCAGCTACAAAGCTACTCCTGATTCCCAAATGCAGTTTTGCTCCTCCTGTAACTGAAGTCCCAAACTCCTTGTTTGACCCCAGAGGGCCAGAACAGCAATCGTTCCTTTCCTGTTTGAGAAAGTGCCCATACTTAAAGACTTCAGTCACATCTATCTCCTTAAACCTCTCTACTCTAGGCTATGCAAACCACACTCAACTCTGAACATGGTCTCTACACCTTTCATTAGGAGCAGCTTTCTCCAGTCACCCTGATTATTTACTTCTCATTTCATACTGCTTCTACTGAACTTTCACCTCTTTTCTAGATGATTTTTCCAACTTGCCAAGATCAGCTGCAACTCCAGACCTGGTTCTCTGAAGTGCCTGTAGTTCCTCCCAGCTCAGAACACCCTACAAATTTAACAAACACAATCTCTATTCCGTCATTCAAGTCATCAGAAAAAAAAACAGTTTTGCCAATCACATCCTTCCAGGCTGCTACCGAACTCCTAGCAGTTTTCCAAGCAGTTACAGGTTGTCACACAGAGGTTTCTCCTATGCTTTATTCCCTGTCTTACTTGGAAACTGATGTGTGCCATATCACAAAGACTCCCAAATCAAATGCCAGTGCTCCATCTCCATGTCTCCAAAATAACCCATCCCAAAGGCTTTCAAACTCTACTGTTTCCTCTGCTCCTCTCCTGCCATCCTTGTAGGGATGCTAGAGAGCTCGTGGTCTGTGCCTGTCCTGGGACAGGACTCCTATTTGCAATCAAGCATTTGCACATAGTGTTTCGTACAAAGGAACTATTGGTCTGAAGTTACTTGCAATGGTCTAATAAAAAACTACAGCAAATCTGTGGGTTGTTTTTTTGGTTGGTTGTTTTTTTCTTCAGGTGCTGGTTTAACCTGACATTTTCCAAATGCAGGTGTAGCACCCGCTCACCTCTCAGTAGCCCAAAGACCACTGTGAAGATGTAGCTCCCTGCTGAGACCAGTTCATAGCTGAAAAAGCATAACGTATCTTCTAGTGAGAATTACCAGATGGCTGATCAGCCTTGAACAGAGGGGGAGCAACACACGTTTCCTGCTGTTCAGAAGTATCAAAGTACATGCATAAAAATGCTCGAGTTACAGCTGATCCGGTAACTTGCAGTCACAGATAATACAGCTCTTGTGAAATGCATGGTCTAGCTAAGAATGAGTACAGTTCATGAATATGTAATTTGCTGGAAATACAGTTCAAACAATCCATAAAAATCACAAAACCACAGCTTTGCAGTGTCTATCGGATGAGCTTTGCCTCACTTCTTTGAACTTCTCACCTTCTGGATCCAAAGAGCCACCTCCCTGAGCCTGAGCAGTCAGATTAGAAGAAAACTGCTGGAAACAGCCCAAGTGCTCTTTTGTCCTCAGTCAGCTCCCCCTGCAGTAGCTAGACAAACCTCTTCAGGTTTTGTTGGGAGCAAACAGACCAAAGCCAAATGCTTTTCAAGTTCCTACTATCATGTAGCTCAGAAGAGTGCTACAAACAAGAAAAATGATTCATTACATTCACCATGTAATTCACTTTGTTTGGCCTCACGTCAGGGACAAAAGCAATCCCCCTCTCAGGGCTGGTGCCGAGGCGTCTAACCACGCCGCAGCTTCTGCTCCGAGGAAATGATGCTCTCTGCTGCAGCAGCAGCTTGCCAGTTCAGACACAGGCTGCTCAAACGAAGAAGGTCATGTCTGTTGTCAGGGAAGTCAGACCTACCTTTCACCCTACCCCCAATCTCATTTCCTGGCAGAAAGAGACACGCTGCCATTTCCTACGTACTGTTTGAAGAGGTGCTTCCCAGAGAGGAGCAGCAGCTCTCAAATTGCCTCAGACATCCACAAACTTCAGTGGAAAACCCGTGCCTCTGTCACAAGCTCCCAGCGCTACCAAGGCTTGTCACTGAAACAGCAATGGAATTTCCATTGGCTTCCAGGAGCGCCAGGTCAAGCCCTTTCTGAGCAAGCCTAGAAGTGATTTTGACTGAAGCGAGTGAACCCTGATGTTTTGCGTGATTTCAAATGAAAGCAGGTGACATCTGGCAGCTCCGAAGAGTTTTGGGTCTTTTTGAACTGAAAGCTCAAAGCAAAGCCGAGTGCAAGCGTGGGGGAGCTAGCAAGCTCTTAGAGCGAACCAAGGGGCCACCTCGTGCTCACCCCAGGGAAGCGATGCTGGTACATTCTCCAGTCCTGCTCTACCCTGTTCTTTCCCTACAGCTGTGGGCAGAGCTCTGGGAAGCCACCCAGGAGGTAAGCAAGCATCTCGGCTTCAAAAAAATTCTGTTCCTCTGCAGCCTTTAAAAAGGCAGTTTGGGCAAATATAATCACTTCGGTCCAGTGCGGCTCTTTACATCCAGTAAATGAGAAAAATGCAGAAGGAATGGGAAGCTGAGACAAAAATCCCTGGCTCTAGCACATTGGCACCATTCATCAGCCTCCCTGTCTGACCCTGGTGACTGCTCTGCTAGAATATTTTTGCTTTGCAGGGAGATGGAAGGAAGGCCAGGAGGAAGCAAAGCGTCAGCATCATTTTTGCAAGTACATTTGAGTCCAGACAAAAGCCATCAACAGCCTGCTGAGGAGACTGCTGAACTAACAGTGCTGGAGACGTGTACCTCCGTCTCTCTGTCATTCAGGCCTTTGTCCAGGAAAGCCCAAACCAAAGCTGAAGAGACCATGTCCCTGCACACCCCTGCCTTGGGGGAATATGCTGTGCTGGAGCCCTCGACATCAGCCTTGGGCTGCAGTCAGACGGGCAGGGTATTCAGAAGCTGAGACAAGGTACTAAGCAACAGCTGCACTGATGACCCAGGAAGGAGTTTTAATCTAAACAAACTCATTATTTCCCCTTTTGTTCCCCTTCGTGGCTTTTTCAGGCCACACAGCACCCCTGGCAAGTTCAGGGGACCTGACACTGCAACCCCTTCTCCATGCCAGGACGGGGAAGCAAGCTGCCCTTCCAACCTGACACAAACCCAAGTGGATGGGCCTTTGGTCGTGCACCTGTCCTACAGCCTGACAGGCCTTCATCACAAACAGCAGCACTTCGCTCAAACTGGGGATGTCCCCCCATCATGGGACAGAACGGTTCGGCTACTGAACAATTTCACCAGGACTTTTGAAGCTAAGCACAACTTTTTTGTGAGTGGAACAGTGTTAAGAGGTAGACATGAGAAGCAAAATGCTGGAAACAGATGCACAGTGTGGACAAATACTACTGCAGACACTGGTCCTTTCAAATGGTGCGTACAGAACTATAAAGCACTTGGGCCAGGGCCTTCTCAAGATCAGAGGTGTTGTGCTGGGATACAGACACGCTTATCCAGGACTCTCTTAAAAAGTCTGCAGCCTAGAAATGTTTGTGAAGCTTGGTTTTGTCACATAGCTCATAACAGAACACAAGAGAAAAACAAAGCCAACGCAGCAACATCTCTACATCACTGTACCCTTTGGTATCCCCTTAACCAGTGACAACCTTAACTGCTACCAAGCACCCCAAACCAGGGAACTCTGCAGGCAAACCCTGCTCCACGCAGACAGGATGGCTTGTTAGCATGGAGCTCGTGCATTTAAACAAGTACCATCACCCTGGCAATTTTTTTAAAATTTTAATTAGAAACAAGGGTGACATGCCTCTGCTGTATTCTGGTGGACTCCAAGTAGCCACAGGCACCAGCTTAGTCTCCCAGCTCCTCATTCACCTGGCAATTAGGAAAGCTGAGAGCTGCTGTGAGTGAGATTTACTTTTGCACATTGCTGAATGCAGCAATGTTCTGCTGAATTTCCCCAGGACAGCACAAAGAGGTCATGGCTGTCCTGCTTTCATGTAGGATTTTCATTCCAAGCTGTTTGTTATACTTGAAGTTCTTACAAACTCAGAACAGTTATTTTGTTGGGGAAAAGCCCTGTAGCTCCTTCATTATATTTTTACAACTTGACAACTCTTTCCAGCTCTGTTCTCCTGCCAAGCTCTCTTCATTCAGGCCAATGGCATGCTCTGCTCTGCTCAATGAAAAACGTGTATTGATTTTACGTTTTTTGTTTTGTGGAACATTTTTGCTTGCTCCAAGCAATGGCCAGTGTTTACCAAGCCCAAGAAATATATATTGAAAGAGTACAGCACTGTCAAAGCATATTTTTTATGAGCTGCAGAGCCAAAGAACAGGAAAACATGTTTATGTGAGAGATTACTACTTGTGTTGAACAGCAATCTCATTCCACAAAAGAGGAAAAAAGTGGTGTTTTTTTTTTTTTTTATCCAGCAATACATGTTGATCAGGTTATATTTTGTTCACAATCTCTTAACACCACACACTTGAAATGAGGTTAAAACAGAACAGAAGTGTCATCAAGTCTGGAGTTCTGAACTGATCGTTTGATCATATCTAATGTCTTCAAAGTATTCTGCTATGCTCCCAGGTTCAGGGATCTTAAAAGCACAGTGAAATATTTCGTTAACACAGTACGAAATACAGGTTTTCTCCAAGTGCAACAAGCTTTTATGGACACCCCTAGCCCTGAACATTTCAAGCAACTGATCAATAACAATTATGAAAGAACGCATTTAGCGCCCTGTAAAGAGAACAACTTTAAAAGCATGATTAGCCCTAGGATCACCGCGTGTATTCAGAGCGGGACATGAAGCAGGTGACATCCTCCAATGCTAATATTCCTAGCGGTGAATGTTTCTGTGTGGAGATATTCATAAGCAAAGAAATCAATTCTACCTGGAAGATAGAAACACTGTCACTTCATTGATTTTTCTTCTGTAATAATTTACAAAAGCTATGCCAGTCTCGAACAATATTGCACAACTACAGTATTAAAATCAACAACAAAAACCACACAAAAATACTCTTTAATATGTTTTCCACCTTTTGTCAATGTTGCTCCAGATTGCTATTACACCTGGCCAGCTTTTGACAATACGAAGTGTAGTTTCTCTTGCCCCTTAAACCACTTTTTCGTTGCAAATCCCGTAATCCAATTCTACAACTTTCACTGGCTGATTGAATCTGTCAAGGTCATGTGGAAAGTTGATGCTTCTGACCTTCCTCTACCTACAGTCTGTTGAATATTACAATTGAAGCAGGCAAGCCACGCGTAGACAGAACCAAGCAAAGTACATTAAAGCCCAGGAGAATAAATGTTAAAGCGCTGTGCTCATGAATACAAATATCAGACGTGTGACCACCTCTGGCTGCCTCACTCCTTGAGTTTACACAAGGGAAAAGACAAACAAGGAAGTACAGACTGTTAACAAAGGTCCAAACCCCAAACCCTCTCTCCTGTCCCATGGAGGGCAAAGTGATGCTCAGAAAGCCTCATTCTCCCTGTGCTTTGGAGATAATTACAAACAAAACACAGAAAATGAACCTGCAAATAAAAACTTTTCTCCCCCTCCCCCCCCCCTTTTTAGAAATTGGCAGGAAATAACATCTTGCCATCTGAGAATTAGCCCGATTTTTGTTTGTGTTGTTGCTTCACTCTGAAAGCAACAGCTTAATGGGCATAAACAGATTCCTCTTTTTCAAAAAAATAATGAAAAAGTTTAAAAAAATTAATTCCATCTGGGCTGACAATTTACAGGGAGAATCCTCAGTCTGGAAAAATAACTTGGCAGGATGTTTTTCAGCCTCAGCTACCGAGGGGCTGCCATGGAGTAACAGCTGCACCGCTGTGCCAGCAGCTCTCCGGGCAGGGAGAGAGGCTGGCTGGGCTCTGAGAGCTCCAGCTATCAGAGGGGGGCACACCACAGGAGTGCCAGCCCCAGCTTTCCACCCTTCTGCTGGTGACACCAACAGACGTCAGAACAGCACAGGATGGCCCCTCTGTCCCTTACCTTAACCCACTGAAGAAGGTGACTACAGGCAGACAAAGCAGAGGGTGACGTCCTCAGCTGCCACCGTAAGATCTGCTCCCAGATACTGGCTTAGCATTCGCTTCACAGCTGGTGAGCTCAGGTTTGCTGGCAGCTACACTGCAGGGCGTCAGCTACAGCTAGAGACCATCCACCACCTCCCCCAGGCTGGGGGAAACAAAGCACGCCGAGCCTCAGATTTCACACCCGTGATTTAAGGGACTTGCTGCTACTCAGAGGACTAAAGGTGCTGATTCCTAAAGCACCTTCAGGAGAGCTCCTCCAGCCTGCTAAGCACAACGGGAAGGACCGCACATCTCAGACAGGTCTGAGCTTCCAAGGGGGGCGTCCAGGCCGAGTGACACTGAATCACAGGCCTCCTCTATCTGGGAGGCAGAAAGGCTTGAAAAGAAATGAAGTGGGGAAACAAAAAGAAAAATAATAAAGGAAAAGAAAAATAAAACCTGCCTTGCCCCAGGCAAGTATTTCACCTTGGTTAGCTTTTGGAGATTGGTTTGTGTTCCTTATACTTTATTACAGCCA
Organism: Oxyura jamaicensis; assembly: GCF_011077185.1. NCBI lineage: Eukaryota > Metazoa > Chordata > Aves > Anseriformes > Anatidae > Oxyura > Oxyura jamaicensis. The sequence continues at coordinate 8,455,932 of NC_048896.1, read as the reverse complement.
GTAACATATGCACATTTAAGTCTCAGAGGATTTTTCATTTAAGAAAACTCCTTCAGATGTGTTCTTTAAGAAATGCCTAGCACTAGAAAGCAGATACGTGACCAATCTTAGCTACAATCTCAAGTGAAAGGAAGGTAAAGGCAGCGTAAATATTTGTTAAGAGTCCAGGGCACAGCCCGCAGCAGCAGTGGAGCACATGGGCTGCAGCAACAGCAGGACGCGTCTTTTACAGACAGTCATTCGTCCACAGACATGAAGATAACGCAATGCCATCTCTGTGGGCAAAGAGGATCTGGTCAGTAACACACTGCTGACTGTGGGACATATTTCACTGCAGGTTGTGTGTGCTCGTCACAAGTACCACACAGGCAGCTAGTCTTAAGGGACAGCATGCCTAATTCTGTGCCAGCACCTGAAAACCTGTTAATTTATGATGGATTTATTAGAGCAGCCTCAGCCACAGAGAAAACTTCTGATGATCTGTCCTCATTACAAAGCTGCTTGTAGACCCTTGTTCCTCCCAGCCTGTTATCCAGAGTCTCGTGAGGGTCTGTGCAAATTCAGGCTCCCTACATTGCTCAGCCAAGCAGATCCACCGTCTTGCTCCTAACTGAGCACAGTCAAATAATAAACCCTTCCCAGGACAGAAGCCAAATGGAGGCTGCAAGGCAGCTTGCTCAAGGAGGCTTTTTGCTCCTCCTGAATTCCACGCTGACCTACAGACCCGGGAATCAGAGCGGCTATGGCAATGTACCGCCCGAAGAACCCCAAATCTAGCAGCGGCTGTCTTCTGCAAACAACGCCAGGAATGGGGATTAACTAATAACGCATTTTGTACAAAACAATTTCAGACGCTGAAAGGTTAATTTCATGTAGCTGCTGATTAGATCTGTTCCCTCTCGTGTAACAAGAGCTGTAGGACAGGACGCTGAAAAGGTTGTACAGCCTTATTCTGTGCATGGATCCACTCTCTCCTGCAGGATGCAACTTGTGCCCTGCCATAAATCCTGACCTAAATTCTCTTCTGAGTGGCACTAGTACAAGCCCAAAATAACACTGCTCAGTAACAGAAGAGTAAAGAGGGGAACGGGACGTGTGTCTGTCTGTCTGTCCATCTCAGCACACCAACAGAAATGGAACTGACCAGAGCCTTCATTTCATTCCCTTTGTTTTTTGGAGTTTGTTTTTAATAACTGCCAGATTCATCTATTTAGGTTCAACAGCATAAAAGCTGAGGGAGGTGGAAGGAACTAAAGCACATCCATGTGCACACACTTGTTTATTCAGGCTTCGGTCGCAAAAAGCAAACTGATCAAATTACTGTGTTTTTTCCCGTCCTTTCCATATTCGCACTCTACTTTCCAAACTCCTGCCCTCAACTTCCACTCCGAGCTGCTTATCCTCGTCCCAGTCACCCGTACAATACAGCCTGCCTGCCATTCAGCCTTTTGCAGACACAAAGGAATGCAAAGATTTGCTTTCTAATAGAAAACAGCCTTTAAAAGCTATCTTGACAATATGACTTCCTTACATAAGCTGGCAGACACCCGACCTCGCGTATTCTGCTGCTGCCACCTGCCAGAGAGACCTTCAGACACAGCACAATCCTGTCTTAATAGGGCAGCAAGAAGAAGACCTTTCACTGCCCCGATCAGGTAGAGCCAGGGTGAGAGCCAGCTGTGATGCAAACATTAATTTGCGTTTAAGCAAGACGGGCCCATAGCGTATGGGGTGAGGAAAGATTTTTCTGCAAGGCAGCGTGACCTTTCCTGAGGACATCTGCAGCCTCTCTGGCCACGTGAGAGGAGTAGCTGCTGCAAAGAAGCTCCAGTGTCATTAGCGAGCCTGGAATGCAGCACGACCGGTGCCTACGTCAGCGAACACCCGGCTGGAAAAAACGCTCTCACTCGTTAAACTGAGAGATGGACTTACGATAGAGCCTGGGCAGAAATCCCATGCAAACTTTTCTGTAAGTAGCTCTGAAACAAAGGAGGAATATTTAAAGAATAGCACTAAAACTTTGTATCTTGCTGGGCTACTCCTGACAGGGTTACGCTCAGAGGACGCTTAAAGTCGTTTTCCTAGAGTCAGCACAAGTCAAGGCACCAAAAATCATTTACATTGGTGTTTTCATCCTAGCTAATGTAAGCTCTGTTCTGTGTAAATGCTTCTAAAGATTTTACATTACCTTGGGCTGCTCAAAAAACCCACACAGAAAAACACAAAAACAGCAATCAAAATCCTTTGAATCCACTCTGCACTACATCGCACGAGGCCACAACAGGGGATTTTTGTCTGCAGGAACACAAATACTCACCGATGAGACAGCCCTGGGTCCTGCTCTGAATACTACCCAAACATAGAACAAGACGGTCTTTGCCCAAAGAGCTTTCACAGTCTCAATACACCAGACTTGGTAGAAAAAACACCACCACTGCTGGGAGCAGCCTCAGTCACACCACAGATCTGCCACACGAAGAGTCCCCGTCTCTGCCATGCCTCCGCACTGCAGGGAGCTACAATACAGAACTGCTTGCTACCATTCTCTGTGAAGCATCTCCAACTTACTGATCCTCCATAACCATGAGGCTGTGTGGCAGCACGGGGGGAAAGCATCCAGTTATGACTCTGCTGAGACTCGCAGGAGGACTAACTCCGCTGCGTTTTACATCCAGGCAATTGAATTCAGCCTGCAAGTTGCGCGCACAGGCTCTGCAGGAGACCACTTCTGCGTTCCCTCCTCAAAGACTTGCTAACTCAGGCAGACAATTCACTTGGAAGCGAGCCTCCAGATGAGCCTGTCCTTGCTGCAGCTGCAGAGCTGCAGCCACGTGGCCCTCGGTGCTGAGCTCCCACCTCCCAGCAGCAGACGGGGTGCTCTCCCCACCTCCGCATCGCCAGCTGAAAGCGACCCCATCCATTTGTGCTTCGGCCGCCAAGGCACTTTTTTCCTAAATGCTCCAAACCGTGGCTCACAAACCATTTGAGTGGGCTCTGGTGACAGAACTGTGACACAGAGCTGGCGGGGAGGCAGTGCTGGCTCATCCGCCCCCTGCTACAGTGCGCTGGGCATCCAGCCCGTGCCGCTCAGGCTGGCGTGCCTGTGCCCAGCCTCCCCACCCCATGTGCCGGCCCTGGGAGCCCCCGGGAGCTACTCCCCTCCTGCTGCAGTGCCCCCCCCCACCTTCCCCTGCCATCCACCTCTCCCAGCCCCGTGAACGTTTCAGACATCTCTGGCCTAGTTTCACCAACCTGACAGCTCCCCAGCTCTGAGCACCTCTGAGTCACTCAGCCGGCTTGCCTTGTTCCAGCTCCTACACCTCCGAATGCTACGGGGGCTTTGCAGGCAACACGACTGACACAGCAGGGAGCTGAAGGCTGCAGGGAGGTAACCGTGATGATTACTGCTTATCTGCAAGGGTACCAGGTGCACTGAACTAAAAAGTGACCACCGATGCAACAGGAGGAGGGAGAAGCAGAGGAGACTTCCTGGGTTGCCTCGTTCAGTCCCCACTGACACCACCACCTAACGACAGGGGTGGAGAGGGCAGCGGAGCTGCAGGAGGGCTCAGGGACAAGTAAACCCAGAGGGGAGGAGGATACAGAGCAGAAAGGAGGAGAAACTGGGCATCAGAATAAGGCTGCAAGTCTTGTGACATGGGAGTGAGATTTGGGAGGACTCCTGCAAAATGTGCCAGGTGCATTTTTAACACCTGCCGCTCCAGTGTTTGGGAAGAAGCAACACTGCATGGGAAGACAAGCCTGTGCCTCAGAAATCCACTGTTTTATTAAATAAGACTCCCTCGCAGGGAGTAAAGCACTTTACTTCCTACAGTTGACCTCAGACCTCTGAGAGTCACCTCTGCCGGATCTGCATGAGTTTCCCAGCCCTCCTTGAAGGTTCGTCTCCATTTCCTGCTCTCAATTCCCTGCTGTCCGGGCTGCTCAAGCGCTTCTGCATCAGCTGAAGTGCCTAACCCAGCAAGGCTCTTGCTTCCTCCTGCCAAACTCAGCCCAGCCAGCACCCTGTACCCGCAGTGCCACACAGAGGGGACCCCAGGAGCAGAGCCCCAGCACTGCGCGTGGCAATGCTGCAGGAACGGAGCAAGCACGGTCAGGTGGAACGTAATGGTCAGGAAGGAAGCTCAGCTCCCGCTCTGATCCCGCGGTAACAGCAATAGAAGACATGCCGGTCAGCAGGATCAGCTGGTGCAGCTGAGATTACACGCTGAGGTTTTGTTTTCAAACTTTGCTCAGTTGTGGCAGGGGCTCTTTAAGGACTTAATCTCCATGTGATTGTTCCCAGCGCCAGCCGTGCCCCTGCGGATAACGAGGACTTAGGAACCACCGTCACATAAAGGCTGCGCTCTCAGGCTAGCTGCAATGTCCCTGTGGCTGCACTGCCCACGACGAATCCTGACCCCAGCAAAAGCAGAGGTACTTCACGTGCTCTCCCTGCAGCCCCTCAATGCAGTGGGGCCACGCAGGCAGGGCAGAGCTGTTTTCTCTCCATAAGCATAAGCAGCCCTCTCCAGCCATCCCAGTGGCAGCTATGCCTTGCTAACCCCAAATGGAGACTATCCAGCTGGGCTCAGAGAAGGTTCAGGAGGCTCAAGTCGTAACGTTTCTAAACCTGAGCTACTTTTCCCATCTCTCTGCTATGAGATGATCCAATACCCCCATGCACCGAGGAGCAGCACTCGCTGACATGGAGAGGCTGTGCCTAGAAAAGGAGGACTTGTTCCATGCAGACCCACCCAGAGGGAGCGCTGAGAGCAGAGGCACGACAAAGCTCAGTGCACACCACTAACCAGTTAGCAGGGAACCAGGCAATGCCTTTGATGTCATACCAATTCTGTAGGACCAGCTAAACTGATCCTGGGCTCCCATTCTTGGGACTGTTACTGTAAGCAGAATTTGTCTCCGCTTTTTAAGGGTGATTCAGGAGCTTACCTCAGCCAAGGGTCCCAGCAAGCAGTGTCCCTGCAGCAGATGTGCAGGGCTGGGCAGTGGGTGTTTGTCTCCTCTGCAGCCGTATTACTGCATGCAGAAGTGGGTTGTTTTGTGCATTCACATTCTACTCCTGCAAGAGAAAAACTTGTCCCCTAGAGCACAGGCTGCCACCTTGCAAACAAGGTCAGACACCGACCTCCTCCCCCACTGTCAATGACCTTATTAGCACTGATCACGGTTCTAATAATATCCCACGTTGTAAGCGGGCCATCTGCTATAACATTTTGCTACAAACTTTGGGAATTGCAAGTGTGCTTGGTTTGAGTACACCCATTTCTCAGCAGCCCCATCTTCTCCCTCAGGAGTACGTACCTTCCCCACGGTTTTAAACTAAGGGCTATAGAAAGGCACTTCCAGATCCCAGCTTTCCAGCTCGGAGCTCAAGCATAATACAGGACACAGCACAGAGGCACACCAAGGTGCCAGCTTCTGACAGAAGTGAAAATACACCTAGAGGTTAAAATCCACCAGTCCAGAATCACAGCCTCCAATTCTTCTGGTGGTGGGGACAGAGTAACCAAGTCACTGAAAGCCAACACCAAGGCCAGACACTGTGCAGATGTTCAGAGTCAGATGTCGGAAGCGCCAGGGCTCCTGCGAGCACAGATCACCGCTCCTTTCGTGCCATGTGCTTTATGTCACATGGACAGTAGAAATATTTTACCACCTTAACATGTTAGCTAGAGTTCAGCAGAATATTTTCCCCTCTGTTGCAGGAGAGAGGGCTTTCAATAACAGGCAGTCTTGTTTGCAGAACTAACCACATTTGATAGCTATTCATTTAGACAGAGTCAAGTTTTGAAATGCTTACTCAGGACATCTAAGACACCCAGAGTCTCGTTACTACAGCAGCTCAACTCCACTCAGTCTAAGGCATTTTCTTTGTACTGCTTCTGAGAGGTCAAGAAGTGCAATTAGGCACGGAGACTGGCATTGCAACACTTTAAAGCAGGCTGCGTCATAGCAAGGCTTCGAATGCTGTTTTTCCAAATCCTTGGCTTTTCCTTTAATCCAAAGGCCATCGTTTGACACAGTCGGAGAGACCAAATGGGACAAGACGTGGTCACTGCATGGTTCTCTGCAGTTTTAGGAACAGCAACAAAACAACGTTAATAAGCCATAAACAAAACTGTGCTTGCGTGGGGGCAACATTCAACCAAGTGCCTCAAATTCATTTATTTTAATACCAACTTAACAATATTTATAGGGGCAGGTTTTCAAAGAGCTCAGCTCCTCACTTGGAAATCTAACCACTTATTTAAATGTTCTGTGGGAGATGTCAGACTACGGGCTCTCCAGAAAACCTGGCACATCTTGTTTATATTTGCTTCAAAGCTTCCAAACAGCTCAATTACATAAATACACGTTACTGCACCCTCTTTCAGCTGAGTGAACCAAGCAGCAGATTGCTATTGTCAGCAAAGGGATTACATCAAACCGATGCTACGCTACTGAAGAAATCCACCAGCTCCATGTGCTCGTTCAGTGTCATTCTCCTTGAAGGAATCTTCCACCCTCTTCCCTGCAGCCAACTTCATCAGGCTCATGCAATCAAGAGAAATAGCTGGGTAGGTGTGCTGACGAAGCAGCAAGGCGGGACACCATGCCCAAGTGTGGCTCCACATTTACAAGGACCCTATTTGCCCCAACCTCCCCTGTGGGTAAGGACTTGCAGGTTTGGGGCATCGGTTTGAATCCCAGCACCAGCTACTGTTACGGATCAGGGCTAGAAGAAGGAAAGCTTGAACTTCCTTCCCCAGGTGGATCTGGCGACGCTGCAGGTTACATGACAGCGCACACCGAGGTGCCAGAGCTCACTTCAGGCACAACCAGCCCCTCTGCACTCCCTTGGCCAGCTCCAGGCTCTGACTCACAGACACGCGAGGGTAAATGTAAAAGCTGCTAGACCTTGCCAGCTGGGTTTTCGAGCCCCATCTCACCCCTTTCAGGGCAGAGACAACCCCTGGGGCTTGCCGAGCACAGCACTGCATTTGCACTGGGTCACAGGCACTGAGCTCGTACTTGCATATCCGAGCAGAGCCAGCAGGACTGTGAGCTCCAGGAGCATGTGTGAAGAAAGCTCTCCTGAACTGGAAAGCCAAAGGTAAGAGAGGAAACTACAAGCAGCTCTTCCCCTTGGATAAGGGCTGAGAGGACCATTTCCCTCTCTCAAAACCTGATTCAACAGCTCACTTCAGCACGAGGAGTTCTTTGCTTTCCACTGTAATTCTAAACTGCTTAAAGTCAGGCTTAAGTATTTCACATAACTGGAACACCAGTCTGGAGGGCTCTGCCCTTAAAAAAGGGAAGTAAGACTCAGGAGCAGATGGCATGCCATGGCCCATGCAACACAGCAATATGCCCATAAAAGGTTTCAAAATGTATGTGCTTCAGCGGACGCCGTAACTCAGAAGGGTTTAGAGTCACATCCCAAAAGAATTTCTCTCCTGCTTTTTTAGGCAGCTGTGAGCAGCAGTCAGCACTTTACCACCATCTTCCCAACCAGAAAACCAAGGTTACTCTTGGCTGATATTAATAATGTAAATGCTGCTGGCTTTATCCTTTCGGGATAGTGGTTGCTCACGCCACGGGGACAAGATCAGGACATTTTGAACTGCAGACAGGAGCAGAGGCCCTGCGTTGCCAGGGCTGGCTGATGAGGAGAGGAGAGGAGAGGTTGGCAAGAAAACCCTGCTGTTGAATTTGCTTGGCCTGTCTCCCCTAAGAGGCTGGCCTCCAAAGTATGGTCTCAGGACAAGTTTGTGGCCATGGCTCTGCTTTCCAACATGTTCAAGGGAAATGCAAACATCTGAGAAACTCTCCCAAGGAAAAGTTATAAACAAAATCATGTACCCAAATGACAAAAGAAAACCACAGAGGTCTTGTGTGGCTCCTTGCACCAAGACCACCTCAGGGGCCGAGCCCTCAAGTGCGAGTCTGCACCCATACCTCCGCCAGCCTCTCTGAACCTGACCCAGGGACAACACATCTGAGAGTAGCACCCAAAATTCAGGCAACTGTACACTGCCATACACAGACCTGCTTGTCATCTCCCTGGCGAGTTAAATCCCAGCCTAACACCAAGCACCAAGCTTGCCAAGCACCCACTGCAAAGCACACGAACTCCTGGGAAAGCAGGCACCCAAAAGCTACCCTCCACAGGTGTAAGAGTCTGAGGCCATTCAGGCCAAGTTGGCATACCAGGACCAACACTTTCAGGAAGAAGTCGCCCAAACCTAATCAGTTAAGGAAGCGTCAATCTCCGGAAACCCCCAGGAAGCCCTCTACACCAGGATGGGGTCTCACTTCTCAATTTCCACCAGAGCTACTTGGTACTCCAAGTATTTCCTCTGCTCTTCTAGCAATGAACTCAGAAGGGAGCACCCCTGCAGCGTGGCACCAAAACTAGACTATGCACAAGGAAATTGCACAAGGAAATCTATGGACATCTTGTCTTTCTTGTCATGTTATCCTTGGACAACACCAGGTTTTTACAAGCCACATATCCTTGGAAACATGAAGGCCAAGATAAAGCACTCCCTGCTGTGGCTGCTCAGCTGCTGAAGGACCCAGTGGAGATAAGGACAGGGCTAACCCCTTCTCCCTCCATAGCATGCCTCAAAATCACCTGCTAGCTATAAAGCACAGACAAGAGATTCCTGCCAAAGGCTCTGCCTTACATCTTTGCAAATAGCTGCAGTGAATAATACCTTCCTGCCCCTTGCTGTCTGTTACCGTTCTGCAGAGTCAGCAGCTAACACAGGTCTGGTTCCAGTTGCTTTAAGTTCCCCATCCAGCACCTTACAAAAAGCCAGGACCAAGGGGATTTCAGCTCAGATGTTCAACTTACTATTCAGCACCTAAAGCACGCTGTCCTCCAGCTAACCCTGCTGTAGAGGTACAAACCTATGGCAGAGTAGCAAGAGGACAGCTGAGGACAGCATCCTTTGAAACCATCCAAGCAAGACTCACCAGCACACACCTGTCAGGTTCTGCTGTCAAAACCAGACTGGTACTTCAAGCAGAAGTGTCTATTTTGAGAGAAAGACATTAAAAACAGTTCCTATAAATAAAAACTTAGTCTAAATACATTTCTCCCTCTTCCAGATATTTGATTCACTAGAAAAAAATACACTTAAAGCGTGCCATAAGACTTGCAAGCATCCAGACAAGACACTGAGTGTCAACAGCATGCTGCTGCAAATCTGTCTCATCACCAAAAGCTGCCACTACGCAGGTAAGTGACTTAACCGATGGAAGTAAAGGTTTCTCACAAAGGTAACTTGGCTTAAAGTTGTTCACCTGACTTATTCGCACCTTCGTTATGTTGAGCTGAGATATACAGTCAGGGTCTCTCCAAAAATATCTCTATGGCTTTGTTTGCTTTCTTTGCTTTCTTCCTCTGTACGAGTGGAACCATATGCTGAGTTTAGTGGGTGTTTTCGGTTGTTTGCCAGTTTGTAGTTTATTTAAGTTTTCAAATCTTAAGAAAAGATTTGATTGCCAATGAGTAACAATCAGAAATAGTTCTAATGAAGTCAGCATAAAACAAGTACAAATCAGCATGAAAACTGGAAGGAACAACCTCAGGTACTCCAGTGTCAGGCCTAAACACCGTCAGCTTCTCAGGTTGCTGGGGGACTTTGAATACGATTACCAGATAGTGACCTCTTTCAGAGAACAGAGGATTTGAACAAAACTGTATTACCGATTTTATGCATGTTCACAGACAACTTTTCTTTAGAATTTCATTGAAACACCTAGTAGCTTTATGAGTATTTTTAAATTTGATCTCCTACAGTCAAAATTCATAACCCTAAAATTTTCACCACACAATCTTTTGTCCTTCCAAGTGCTCTTCAAAACTTTAATTTGCATATGGAAATACCTATTTATAAAGCAAATTCAAACAAAATAAAAAAACACAAAGCTAGGCTTGTATCTTTTTAAACCATGAGGCCACAATGCAGATGCCCAAGCCACGAGCAATATAAACTGAAGCTTCTTTGAACACCCGGTGTGTATTACCCACATATTCTTTAAATACCACCTCGCTATCTACTGATGCTCTTTCTATCAGCTTACTGCTTATCAATTTGTGTTTCAAGCGAACTTTTTTTTTTTCTTTTTCTTCCTGACAGCCTTACAAGCTGACGAATACAACTAACGATTTGCTGGCCGGTGAATTAAGAACCAGACAGACTCATACTGCGGCTGCCTGATCCCATCTGAATAGGAAGGTTAATGACTCCAGGAGCACTTGCAGTGCCATGACAAGCCTTTGTAGGAATTGCCATGAGCCAGCAAGCCATGTCCTGACCCTTACAAAAACCACCAGCTATGCATGGGCCAGGCGTACCGAGCCTGAAAAGCTGATGAATGAACACAAAGGGCATCTCAGTTTACAGCGATGACAGTACAGTCTTCTCCTTTGCTCAAATGTTATTTTCTACTTTATAGCTTCTTAAACAAGTGTTCCTTAGCGACACATAACAGAGTTCACACCACCTCACCAAGCAGCAGCTGGGGGGGAGGCGGCGGCAAGGTCTTCCCTCTGGAAAAGGATGCGACGATGGTGCTGTTCTGAAGTGAGCCTGCTGCTGTCTGTACCGACATCCCTGCACATGAAGGGCACCTCACGAAGACCACATCTTCCTTCTTCAATGGCACTGTTAAGCAATGTCCAAGTGTCCTCGTGGGACCTGCCCAGGGGGTACTGCGGGGCACTGCCCAGCTGCCTCCGCGGCCCCTTCTGGGACAGGGGTGCCATGGCTGCAGCTGGACTGGGTACCCCTGGGCTGCCCTTCACCAAGCAGGGCAGACTTGCCCATCCATTCAGGCAAATTAATTCAAATAACATTGTTTCTAAAGACTAATTGGAGGAGGGGGAGCGTGAGTAGAGAGTGAGAGATCTCTTGGCATCTCATTCAAATCTGTGAACAGCTTCTCACAGGAACTATTTTTAAATTTTGTATCAATCTGCTTGAGAAAGGTTCCTTCTGTTGCCTACAAATGTGCAAACTCCCCCTTCGAAGAACCACAGATCCAGGACAACAAGATCCAGCCCTGCACTTACAACCTAACTGAGACCCAAATATTTCACGAGCAAAGCTTTTCACAGCTACATATTGCTCCTGCAGAGCGCATGCCGGTGAATCCCACGTAGCATCAGCGAAGCCCCTGCATTACCACACCAAGAGTCCTGTCTTTTTTTTGTTTTACATGCTTGCAGGTAGCACACCCTCACACGTGAGCCAACACACACCAAAGCATTCTGCCTGCTTCTGGAAGCACTGCTGCCCTCACCACTGCGACAGAAGCAGAACTGCTGTGTGAGACCGGGGAAGGAAAAAAACAGAAAAGATGCAGTAAGCGTATAGATGCCGTGCGTGACCTGACGGGCGAGGTGAAACCATTGTATGCCGGGTTATCAGAAGTTCCTGTATGAACGCATTGTTCAGGCTTAAGAGGTCTGTGAGAAAAAACAAGCAGCAGCACTACACAATGGATGCAGATAAGCAACCTCTGAACAAAGCCCTGGGCGACTGCAAGACAACGGGAAAACTTATTAGCGGCAAGCATCCTATATCCTGTCTCCAATAAAGCAACACAGATGTTCGGCTAACGCAGGGCGTGAAAAGATGAAAAGAGCACTAAGCAGTCAGAAAGCCCTCCGCCGGAGAGGAGAGGGTTGGTGCTCAACAGCTGTCGGAGGGGAAGAGCAACTGAGCACACGAAGATGTGCACAGGGCGGGCAGGGAAAAGCTCCCTGTACCAGGTCTGAGGGTGCAACGGCGTTAACGGGGGGGGGCCTCAGCACAACGCTGGGCCAACCCTGGGGTGGGCTGGAGGACTGACAACCCCCCCTGCCTGGCAGGCAGCAGCATGGTGAAAGACAAAGATGAACTTGTACGCATCGCAGCCACTAACAGGGAATAGTCATGCACCCAGCCAGCAGAGGCGGTTACACGTAACGCTGCCCTTGCCACCGTAAGGGAGGCCACCGTTATGACCACAGGCCCCTCGATACCGCTGCAAACAGGGCTGGAGCTGGGCTCGCAAGGCCCAGGAACAGGAAGACCATTGTTCGGGCGTTTAGTCACCAGGGCGGTTATCTGCACTGGGAAATGTGCGGTGTGCGCTCACATCCACCCACCCACCCGCGTTAACCTGCCACGAGGGCTGGGAAGGCAGGGCTGGGAGCTGCACCCTTCGGCGGGATGGCAGAACCAGGCTGTGCCCCACGAGAGCACCTGCACCCACGGGGCTGCACAGAGGAGCTGTGGGGCTGGAGGAGGGAAGGCTGTGGCCCACGCCTTGTGCGAGAAAAGGGGTGCAAAACTAGCCCCCCCAAAAGCCCTGGCCATGTGCTGAACGGCCTGCTCTCTGCCAGCTGTAATTCCTGGGAGGCAGCGCTGCTGGCCCTCCGCAGGGCTATCGTAAGCCTGAAAAATCTGGAAAACCCGTTCCCATGAAAATTCAGGCCACATAACTAGCACATATTGGGCATCTGCTACTGTGTCAGGAGAAAACTGCAATGAGAACATTATTAACAGCCAGTTACAGAGGAAACAAGCTGAGCTGTGGAAGACCGTACCAACAGAGCCAACAGATTTTTTTTCCCCTTTTCCAACATGGTGTTCCCCATCGCATTCCTCAGTGCTGATGCGGGAGGACTGAGTGCTCTTGCCAGCAGCAGGGATTTGAACCTGAGCTGTGAATCCACGTGTCCAGCACATCCCACAGCCGGAGCTGTGCAGAGGAAGAGGAAGGCCTGGCACAGAGAGGCTGGGCACGTCACAAACGCTGTGCTGCAACCCGTGCATGCAGGGAATCCTCACGCACTGGGCACTGCTTTCAGGGTAGCTCAGTGCCAAACCAAGAGGGGTGGCTACGCAGTGGATGCCCCCCTCAGAAAGCTGCAAGCACTGGGCAGGTGCTGCAAAGGACATGGTAATATCTTACATGGCATTACAGCACTCCTTGCAGTTCACAAATGAATGCTATAAAACGTAAACATATTAATCTCTTCATTCAAAATATCTGCACTGCCACTGGCTACAATTCAAGAAGTTTCAAGGGCATAAAGAACATTACTTCCCCCCCCTCTGATAAAGAATATTTCTGTCTCTTACTGTCAGCAGGCCAGCAATGTAAATGAACATTTGAAAGTCACTGTACAACTAAGTCATTGTATACACTCAGATTAAAAAGAGCAAAACCAAATGCAAATAGGAAGCTTGAACTTCTTGGTAAAAGGGAACAGAAGTGAAAATATGAAGAAGCCACAAACAGTAATAAACTGGGTAAGCCCATGTTAGACCAGATCCAGTCCTGGTCTGAACCTGCACATACATAATTCCACCAGTTCTGTTAGTCATTGTGCTCATAAAAATAAACCCAAACCTTTTCAAGCAACAGTTGAAGTTCAAGGGAAAACTTTTAAGCTTATAAAATTTACCAGATTCCTTTTAGATATTCAAACAGGTTAATTACTCAAATCAAAACATTAAACGCAATGTCAAGAGTTCTCCAAAGCAATCACTTATCCATGACATCTCAAGGTTTTTATCATCCTAGTTAAAACACCTTTGAGGGGCCCCACTTTCAGAAGAGAGGAAAAAAACAGTTCCTTTCCAGAGACCTCCAGTGAAGTGACCCAGGGATGCTCAGGTCCCCTGCCAACCCACCCTGGCTCAGAATCTGGCTGTTTCTGAAGTTCTGAAAGTTACCCCGGAACTGTGACAGTGACAAGCAACCAAGAACCACTTACTCCCTGCAAACGTGACTTTACAAAGACGATCACTGGCAAAAAGGCTCAGCTCTAACTTAGGCAATACTAGCACAACAAGCGTGTTTTCGTATCCCTTGCAGAATGCATTTTCCCAACAACCCTTTTTTCCCTGTGAGCTCCACTCTCCAAATATTTTGCCTGTTCCTCATCTACAGGACAGTGGTAGAGTGCAACTGCAACTCCGTCTCCAGGAAATACACATAAAGCTGATTCATTATCTTAAAATGCTGCTTTTATTTCTGCTCATTAAAAGCACATTTCAGATCCCTGCACTGAATACATAGCCAATGTGCTCTGGACACGAATTAAAGCACTGGGTTTCGGTTCTCTACTTTTCTCATTTCAGTTTCATTTGCTGCCCACATGAATTCTCCATTTCAAGGAGAGCTGTTTCAGACCAGAGGTACAAATCAGAAAATGCTCTGGATAAAATCCTCTTTTTCTTTCTCTCTCCCCCTGTGATCTCTGACACTTCATGCAATTGCACCTGATGCCAGACTCAATCAAAACAGAACTGCTGCGGAGTCTCCCCCCCATCACTTATTTCTACTATCACTACGATTTCTAAACAAAAAGCTGTCTGAAACTTCCAGTTTTTAAATGAGACTGAACAAAGGAAAAGCAGACTCCTGGCTAACCTAGATTTTGGGAGTTCCATCCCACACCAACAGCAACCTCTCCGCAGAAACGGAACAAAACCCAGTTGTTCTATATATCTCATATCCCAGCACGCCGAGTGATTCAGAAGAGAAGGAAAGCAAGTGAGCTTAGGTAATGCATGTGTTAGACAGTCCTCACCTTTAGGGAGTCAAAGCAGGCAATAACTCGACCATTTTCCACATGGCAACTCCGCGACGGGTGGGCGAACTTGCACTCTGCGTCAGACCGAGAACAAGTACCTCTCTGAAACTCTCGACACACTTCTAATGTCAGCCATTTTGTATCACGAACCAGGGAAACGTTTACAGCCATATTAAAAACAAAAATTAAAACGCAAGCAATCACACCCTTCTTTAGGGCAATATTCACTGCTGATCTTTTTTTTCTTTTTTTTTAAAAAAAGGGTAAAAAAGTGAATTCAAGTTAAACGTGAAGAAATAACTAACTTGTTGCTTTGGTAGAACTCCTATTCATCAGCACTTAGGTTTTCATTTAAGTCAAATCGTGTTTGTTTAAACAAGAATTAAACATAAAGCCAATCATAAAATAGAAATCTTATCAGAATAACTGAAAATCAAATTAGAGGCCAGCTCCTAAAAGTGCAATTGTAGAAGTTAAAATATAAGTGTTATATTTTGTGCCACTGCCTAAGTTACTTGAAAATAACTGGCAGACTTTCAAAAGAATTCTGTGCTCTCCAGTTAATGGTTTCAATTATTCTTGCAAAAAGCATATGCTGCTGGCAGCACTTCAGTTTGTGGAATGGTCTCGGTCCTTAGGGGGAAAACTTTTTTTTTTTTTCCTTCTTTTTCTTGCTTCTAAAAATTACGGTCCACGAGCATCAAAACAAGCAGAAGGATGTTAGATTTTTTTTTCCTTTTTTAAAATATTTGCTACATACTCGGGGAAGAAAAATGGCTGAGCAAACTGTGTGTAAATGGGGAGCAAAAAACAAAAAGGAAGAGGATGGATGAGTTGCCGTCAGGGTATGAACTGCAAGCAACGCCAAATTAAAAAGAAAGGGGGGCAAAAGGGGGAAGAGAGAGGCAGCCCTAGACAGAAATCCAAGCAGCGGTGGCTTCAGGAAAGGCACTTTTCAGCAACCTGCAGGAAAAAGAGAAATAGAATCAGCTACAACAAGACAATCGCCCCCTTTCCGAAGTCGAGCGTTGAGCAGCAGCCGTACTCGCTGGAGAGGGGCTCCCCAGGCACTGACAGTGCGGCACGGCGCAGTCAGCCATTGTAGATAAAAAGGGCATTTCCCACATGAAGCTGCGCATGGTAGGAGGAAGCAACCAATTGGATTTACTGTTGCAGCAGAAGGTCTGGGCAGCCACCCAATAAAAGAGAATGTTTCACATCGATCTCTTCTGGCAGGCGTTCGTTTTTGTGCCCACTGCACGGAAAATGCCTCGCTCTGACGCCGCCGGCCTCCGGCGCTACCAGGGCACGGCTCGGCGTCGGGCACTGGGCACCGCCAGCGGCTGCCAGCCCCGCCGTGACACCACCCACACGCCCACCCAGCGACCCCCCTGGGCACCCCACACCCCGACACCCGTGGCTGCGACCCCCCGAGTGCCTGCGAGCGCCCGCCAGCAGGCAGCCGGCCGGGAGCGGCACCAGCGGGCAGCCCTTCCAGACAAAGGAGGAGTATTTTGCCGTTGGGTCTTTCTTGATATGTGTATTTTTTTCCATTAATCTTCCCCCCTCCTTCCCCCTCCTGTAGGAAGCGTGCTGGCAGGAAGAGCAGCCGGTGGCTCTCTTGTATACAAAGCAGAAGGAGCTGCGACAGCTCAGCCCTCAGCCCTCTGACTGCTCCAAGGTGTTGTGCTTAACCCGTCGCTGGCTGCAGCGCTGCTCCAGCAGCGGTCCGGGACCTCACCTGAGCACAAACCACCAGTTCACGTGAGTTCCATAAATTTGGAACCTGCAAAAACACAAAGCAAACCTGACGGGGAAACTGGAGCCACGCACAAGGGGAAAATATTACCTCGTTGTTCACAGCTGTACTTCTCTGTGAGACTAAAGACAACTCTAATTACTCCAATTCCAGCAACCTGCAAGCAATTCCCAGAACATCCCTATTCAAGGTGTCCTAGGCATCCACTAAAATGGTAAGCCATCCTTAGAGTTTTCCACTCTAATATTTGATGCACCAACGCCATCTGACAGGACTGGGCTGCCTCTGAGTCCCCCAGACCCAGCCTTTATCCTGCCGAAGTGCTGCCGTTCCCCCTTGCAGACACGTAATGGGTGCAGCATGTTGCTCGTGTGACTGCCATTAAGACTTCAAACTTCTGCACAAGAGCCTTCAACTACAAGAAAAGGAAGCTTAAATTCCCCTTATTATTGGTGTGTTACTGCAATTACGCTGATTGGTAACTGAAACCTACTGGAGCTGGAACAGTCAAACAATGCTACCAAGGAAGGAGTGTGGGAAGATGCTGTCATCAGCTGCAGGGGGTGGGGCAGGGAGGCTGTTTGATTCATGGGATGAATTATTCCACATTAAAAACAACATTCGCTAAACCTACATTACAAGTATTTTCTAGGATAATTGGAGTCAAGTTCGTAAAAGGAACTGCCCAGATTTCTGCGTTCCGGATGGCACCTTCAGCACAACGATCCCGAGAACCCATGCTTCTGGAAAGACCTCTGCATTTTGCACATCAGGTGGGGAGCAGCCTGCAAAGTTCAGCTTTGCTAGGCATGTTTTAAACTTCAAAGCAAAGGAAAAAAGCATTTCTAGCCACGCTCATGTCTTCTGGGTTTCGTAAGAAACAGAGATGCTCTCAATCAATTCTGATTTTGTGAGTGGGACCGATCTACTCATGAATCCCCCTCGCTGATTTCTGGGCTCCTGGTCCAAATGAGCTCAGTACGCAGGAAGAGCTGTGCAGAAACCTTTCTGCAGACAGCTAGGGACAGGCTGGGTGCAGCTCTTCAAAACGAGCTAGAACAGGTCAAATATGGGTGGGGATTAGAAGGAATGCTCTCTGGAGCTGTTCTGAGCAGATTGAAACCTTGTGGATGAGCTGCCCATTCAGCAGCTCCGCGCTCCTGGGGAAGCGAGGGTCTGAACCTCACACAGCTACACCAGGTGTAGGGGCAGCACGGCAACTGCCACTTCCTCGCACTTTCACCCTGAGAAATCCCTAAGCCCACAACAAACGTTCACCTTGCTGCCGCCCGTGTAACTCAGGAACACACGTGTGCACACACGGGCACACAGGCAGAGGCGTGCAGTTCTGAGAATCCTCACGATGAAGAGAAGCACGTTAATGGAAGGTAAGTCACGTGAATCCTAGGAAACGCAAAGCTGCAAAGACCAAAACACTCAGGTACACGTGACACGGCTGATGTTTTCTCTTAAAACCGTTATGGAAAAAAAAAAAGACTATGAAGAAAGACTTGTTGATGTTCTACTGATGGAAACTGGAAGGGGACCCCTGCCCCACGCCCTGCACAAGAGCACAGAGGCCGGCTCAATGGGCAAGAGCAGGACAGAAGGAATACCCGGTGCCACAGGAACCACCCACCTCTGCAGGCGGGCAGACTACCATCCCAGACCCTCGCACGAGGGCTCCTGTACTGAGGGAGCTAAATAAATTACTTTAATACCAGGGCATCAGTTTTGCTGCCTGCTTGACAAAGGGCAAGGCACAGGCGAGGCGCACGCGCCCAGGAGAGCGCACACGCCTCGCTCCGAGCACACCGACAGGCTGACGGGAAAGGAGAGAGCTGAAGCCTGTACTTAAGTGCTTTGCTGAATCGGGGCCTAAATAAATGAATCTGGTTCCCAGGTTTATTGAGGCCGGGGGAGCAGCAAGCGCAGACAGAAGTCATCGTGTTCGGGCTTACGTGATCGCAGCCCAGAGGAGTACGCGCTAGGATTTTCTGCAAGTCAACAAATACGGTTCTGTCAATGTTTGGATTATTGCAAATTCCCTCTCCATGTGGCCACGGGGAAAGCCTAAAACGTGTGCTTTCTAGGCTGACATCACACAGAGCCTTCGTAACACTGCAGTGAGACTCCGTGCAGACAGCCAGAAGATAAAAACATCTGTCAGAAACCCACCCTGACGCTAGAAAGTTTCACTTCTCCGCGTTTCAACTCCTGGCAGCAAACAATTGCAACCCTTCTCACCACGATGCATCTTTACAACTCTGTATTACCCTTTTTTTGGAATTGGCATTTTCGTCACTTTGTTCTCCCACTTACTTCAAACAGGAGGAATAAAAGTATCCATGCCAAAACCAACAGAACAAGGTTACAAAGGAGCTCCACAAAACACCGGTTTCGTTAGCTCGCAGGAAATACAACAAAGGGTAGGTGCTGCCTTTTGAACCCTTCCCAGCGCTGCTGCTCAGCAAGCCAGATTTGTCTGGCAGAGCTCAGCTCCTCCACTACCAGATGGGCCCATCTAGTTGCAACTGCAGCAGCAGCAAAGCTGAAAAAAAAGCAGCAAAAGAGAGAAAGGCCAGTGGTTTTTATCCCTTTAAGGAAACAATAACCCTAAAGCCCCTGCTGCAGGGCCTCTTGCCGGGCCAGGCACTAATTGCCTGAAATGCAGCAGGACAGGAGCTTGCTCCAGACGTCAGACCCAGTCCTGCAGCTACCGAAGGGAACAGGACAAGGGCAGTGTGATGAGCGAAGGTCACACCGGAGCTTGCCTCTGGCAGGACTGAGATGCCCTCGCCCCTTGAGGTAACGTGAGGACAAGCATATTCACTCAACGGTTGAATTCCTCCTGCTTTCCATGAAACCGATCCCCTTCCACTGCCACCCCCCATGGATGTCAGCTCATGAGCATGCTTCCTGACAGCCAAGTTCGGAGATGGTAATTTATGTGACAGGGTGGATTCAAGCAGCTTCCATGTATAAATGATGCTATTTAAGGAGCTGGGTCAGCCCCCCCCCCCCCCCCCTTTTTTTTTTGTTGTTTTCTCCTCCAGAAATACAAAAGTGACTCAGTAAAAGCAGCAAGGTGGGGTTCCACATTAATTGTCCCTCAATGATTTCCAGGTCATGACTACTCAGCAGAAGTGCTTTCATCCAAACCGACAGCCCTGGCAAGGGAGAACGGCAACGACCTCCTTCAGCTGAAGGGAGCCAGGGCAGGCAGGGAGGGGGCACTGGAGCTTTCTCAAAGCCAAGGTGCAGCTTGGATCTTCCTTTGCTGCAGCCAACACTCTCCATGCTCCTTTCCTCAACCAGCACTTACCGGAGGAACGACGGAGCTCGGCTCTGTACTGCCAGACAGCAGCACGCTTTATGCAGTTTTGCAAGTTGTTGTCACTGAAAGCTCAGACCAAGGCAGCCTGGATGGGTAATACCTTGTTTCACTGCAGCAATAAACTTTGCTCTTCAGCCAGCAAAACTCTATTTTTTTTTCCTATGGCTTTTTCCTCAAAGAACTAAATTCATCTGACAGCACAAATGACACCGTCGCTCTTCAGTCCTTGCAGCTTTAACGACCCTGTAACTCGGCGTTTCACCGCGCTCTGATGGGTGCAGAGAAGCTCAGTGCACTCCTCCCTCCTTGGGTGAGCCGGGATGGTGAAACCCCTCCTTCACACACTGAAGTGACACCATTTCAGTGACAAAAAATATCTCCCAAATAAACGCTGTGTTCCTGGAAATACTGCGTGGCAAAAAGAAACAGGAACAATAAAAATAGCACATTGAACTATGTTGTTCTGAAAGAGAAACAAAGGCCTTCAGAACACCGCTACCACCCAACAGGATTTTCGCATACCCATAGAAAACCAAGCCTGAGCATCTTCCCCAGTTTTCTTTCTCCTCCACCTTCACAGCAGTAATAAAGGACATGGGAGGCTGCATCTTGTTCTTCAGAGGAACCAAAAAGGCACAGCCAAAGACAAGGTTTTGCTGGGGAGTGCCGCGCTGCTACATTTATCGGCAGTCACGTGTGACATGCCATGTAAAGCCATGTTTGTAGGGAGCTTTCACAGCCAGTGAGGGGAAAAACAAAAAATCATGTATCTTCATTCAGGACCTACCAAGCCAGGAACATGATGACATTAGTTCAGTTGTCTGACATCAAAGGAATTCAGCTTGAGCTTCACAGGAGCCCATGGCAAGTGAGGTATTGCCATGCCTAGGTCACAGAGCAGCAGCTCTGCTTCTCTTGGGAGTGGTTCACAAGTGCAACTGGCAATGCTGCACCACAGAAATCACCCCCGTAAGATCAAGGCATGGATCCTCCACTACTGAAGTCCAGATTAGCAGGCCTCTTACCCTACATCACATAAAAATCAGCAGCATTCAAGTTGCTGTAGACTCAAATTCCTGCGCCAGTGCCAGCAGCGTGTAGGCAGTGGGCTGGGTGCCACCCCCGTGTGCTAGGCACAGAGGGATCTGTGCACGCGGCCGGCTCCCAACAGCTCTGCTCCTTGCCTCTGCACTTAACGGGCTGCAGGACACAGTCTGAAGAAGGTCCGTGTATTTTCTGCCAGCTGCAAGAGGTATTTGTTGCTTTCAAATAAGAAAATAATCCAATTATCACTCTGGCTCTTATACTTCTCCTATACTTTAAGGCAAACACTTCAGGAGCTCAGTAGACGCTTTGAGTATTTCCTTTGTGAACAGTCTGTACCTGGACACTTTCCCCCTCAAGGAAGTTTACTTAATTTAAGGTAGACCTTCATAGCTAGTAAAAAAAAAAAAAAAAAAAGAGAGAGAAAAAAAGACTTTTTTCCTTCTACCAGTTAACCAGAAGAGCAGATTGTCTGCCATGGCCATGCATGGAAAGTTTCTGTTCAAGGCCTAATTGCAGATGCTGGGGCCATGAATCACCAAGGACTACACTGTGTGCCCAAGAGCCAGCTTCAGCCCTCATTGCTGTCTGTTCGGAAAAGGACAGACTAACCCAGAAACCACACACACAAATAAAACACCCCCAACGCTGCTGCAACGCAAAAGCCTCACTGACAGGACACAAACCAATGACAGAAGCGGCTGTGCACAAAAGCCAGATGCTTGGGCATGTAAATACCACACTCAAAGAGCCACTAACAACCCAGCCCTGCTGCCCCACGCTCACTCATGTCTACAGCTCGGAGTAACTTTACAGAGTGTGGGTTACCAAGTCGTGACCTCTATGGAAAGAGCAGCATGAGGAAAATCCTCCCGCTCCTCAGCAGCTGCAGTCGCACATATCGCATCCCATGTCTTGGACAGCTTGCCAAGAAGCACCTTGCTAATGGATTTATGGCACCCCACAAGACAGACGTGGTGCTCTGCACGGACAACAGGGCTTTGTGCTGGTGTCCTCGGGAAAATGGATCATCCATCACTCGCCTCTGGATCCTACACGCTGCTCACAATGGCTCTGGCATGACCTGGGCTGACCTAGGCACTTCTCTTACTGGGAGAAGGGGAAAAAAAACAACAGATAAAGCACTGTGAGGGAGGGAAGTGCAGAGAAAAAATATAAATAAACTTTGGGAACTTTATCCTCCATTACACACATGCAATTCTTCACATTTAAAACCTGCAGCAAACAATCCCAGGAAAAATAATTGCCAAATCTAATGAAACAATTGGGAAAAAATTCTTCCCTGTGGCACTCCTACTCCCTCAGCCACCTGAAACCCTCATACTCTGTTTTTCTTCATCACCAACCTCCACCACCTTCTGTCCAGTTCAAGTTCAAAGCACACCTCTCCCCTTCGCTGCCGCAGGACTAGCTCTTCTCCAAAATGCTTCCACAGGCAAAAAGGCTTACAGCTATTCGCCACTATCTGCTGGGAAATTCTAAGACAAAAAGGTATGACAAAAGCATTGCAGTTTAAGGATCTTTTTTGTTTATTTGCTTGCCTCTGAACATAGCAAGAGAAGCTACTATGCGGGACCCACACGTGTGCCTGGCAGAACAAATGCCTTTCCATAGGGCGTTTCAGGGCAGCGTGCGGTACGGTGGTTCAAAGGAAACTTCTCCCTGCTTTGCTGAATAGATTTATTGTTAGAATTAACAACCCCACCACCACAGTCATCTTTGTTCTTTTGGGCTTTTGATTTCCTACTATCAGCTTATTTGGGACCAGTTAGAGGACGGACTGCGGTGCTCTGCTACGAGTGATGGAGGCTGCCTGCACCCCGAGGTGAGGTAGGGGTGTTCCCGAGGGATGCTCCGCTAGGCAGGCAGTGAACCAGGAGCATTGCTCAAGCACCGCTCCAGCACATGGGGGGCAGCTTCCCGGGACCAAGGGCCAGGGATTATGTTAGAGCAAGGTGGTTTACCCAACAGCAACATCTCCTCTGTTGCCCAGGAACAGCTGTGATGCTGCTGTGAACTGGTGCTAAAATCCCCTCCGCTGCCAGCACTGCTAGGGGTTAGGACCACAATTACACCAGCTGCAAACACAAAAAAAAAAAAAAGGAAAAAAAAGTTGGCAGGGATCTCTGGAGGTCAGCTAATCCACACCCCAGCTCAAAGCACAGCCAGCTTCAGAGGTAGATGCTTCCATCTCCAAGCACAAAGAGAGATGTCTCACACAAAGAGAGCTCAATTGAGTCAAACAGATTTACAGAGGAGACAGGAAAGGCCAAGGCTCATTAAGGCTTGTTCCCCACCACGTAATCATAAGAAATAGGATCAAGCAGATGTATCCCACAATCTATCTGATTATCCTGCTCAGTGCTCAAGAAACCCCCAAGGTCCTTGCCAATCAGCTAAGTGTCCGCGCGTGTTTGGGCAGGCCGGCAGGGACACGGCTGTGGGGAAGGAATCCCTTCACTGAATCGCCCTTTGTGGGGTTCTGCTGCCAACAGCGACCTACGAGCCTTTCCTAAGCCTCGAGCGTGGCCCTAGCCCTTGAGCCAGACGATATATGCCTCCAAACAGCAGAAGCACTGAAATACGAGGCCAGCCGGGTCATTCACAGCGCTGCACAGAAGGCCTGGAGCTTCAGGAAGGCAGCAGCCTCACTGCACGGGGCAGGCTCAGCAGGTCTGGAGCTCCACGGGTGCCTCTGCCCACGTGCACGTCCTCTCACCGAAAACATTCCCCCTGCACAGCCCCGCTGCTCCCCTGAGCCAGGGGATGGCCTGCTGAGCGCCAGCACTGCGCTCCCCGGCACAGCCGCCACGTGTCCCCCCCAGGCTCAGAGCCCACGGCCCGCTGCAGCGCATGCTGAGCCGCAGCAGAGGACGGCCACGGGAGCAACACCAAGGGGCGGCGGGTCTCGCAGGAGTGAGGTGAAGGCTCCTCACAAGAAAGAGCTGAGGAAAAACGCTGCAGGGTCAGCACAGCCGTGGCTATGACTGGCCCACTCTGGACTCGCCAATTACGCAAAGCCTGGAGCTCCAGGAGATGGATTTTCTCCAAGAGGCAAGCCGTTGCCTCCGGGGGAGTAACAGGGAGGCATTTCCCTTTCAGGTCCCATGCTGCATCTCCTCCAAGTAAGTGTGCTCTTACATGCACGCCCCCCCGGAGGTTCACACGGTAACACCATAGCTGTGCCCGACCTGGTGACAACAGGTCTGCAGAGGAAGGATGCAGCCACCTGGACAGCGGTTTGAATTCTCCCAGCTGGAGGAATTCGCAGAAAACAAAAATAGTTTTTCTTCTAACATTCTTTGTACTGAGCGCTTGGATAAGCCATAAGTAACCTGGCAGTGAACCAGTTTGGTACAAACACAGAGCACCAGAACACAATACAGTCATCACAAAGCCATTGCTCTGGGCCAGACAGTAATTTTCCCCTTCGCGCAGGGCAGGCCTCCAAAGTCTTTATGCTACTACATTCAAGTCCGTCTGAATTACACGATGCGTTATAAAATGAGGAGTCATGCGCAATAATGAACGTACCTGCCACTTCTGAGCTACACAGAAGGGCACAAAGCATACAGAGGTACCGAAGAATCATTTGTGAAATGATTCAGGACCCAGGGAAAGGAAAGCCTTGAATTATTCCTCAGCTCAAGCCTGTAACAGCATCTTCAGGTAGCAAATCAAATATGCAATGACAGAAGGAAGTGGAAAGAGAGGCAACAAAAGCACCAAAGATAATTAGGATAATTTATTTCAGGATTAAAAAAAAACAGCACACAGATAGGAAACCAGGAAAAGCAAACATACCAACAGCTCAGAGCTTACTTTCCACTGCCACGTGCTAGCAAAAATCCAGAGCAGCCTCGTCCCAAGCCCCAGAGGCATTATTTTCACACCCGTTGTTGCCACAGGCCACCACTGCCACAGAAAAGGTGCTCTTGTCTGCAAGAGCCAGACTCCGGAGGCAGAGCCTCAAACCCCACCTCAGCCATGGGTGCCAGAAGGGACGCTGGACAAGTTGCTCAATCTCTCTGCAAATGGAGGCTGTTACTTCCTCGTCCCCTCCACCACGGGCGGCACGTGAAACCCAGGAACAGCAACGGGGCATTAAGAATGCCTACGGTAAAGGCTGTACAAGCACCAGATGAAGCGATCTCTCGGACCCCGTGGCCATTACAGCGTGAAACAGGATATAGAAAGGGAGGAGGGGAAGCATGCACACACACCTGCCCCATTAATCCAGCAGGCTGCAACAGGACGAAAGGCATGTCCAACAGCTCCAGTCTTGCTTGCGCAGCAATAAACGCCCTGCTGGCATGGAAGGGAAGCACTGCTGCAGTACACGTGGGGAAGAGCCAAGCCGAGAGGCACGTGGAAGGTTTAGGCGCCAGTTTTGGATGCGTACTTCTGGCATCCAGTGCCACCTGCTTGGCTAGGGTCCAGGGGCTGCCCACCTGGTGTTCCCATGGGACAGGGAACGGTTGGGGATCTGCACAGAGGGAAGCCAACAGAGCTAAGCCCTGAAAAAAGGCAAGGAGAAGTCAAAGTCACCCTTGAGGCACTTTCCAAGCTGTTTAGAATTAGTGTGCTGGCCTCTCCTGCCTTCCACACACCCCAAAATCTATTATTCATTGCTCTTCATCTCATTGCCAGGTAGATGAATCAACTTTCCAGTGACTGAACATCCTCCGTTGTCTCGGAGATGCCTGAGTCATGGACTTCAGCTGAAGTCCTCAGATCTTCAATTATCTCACCTTCCTGCATCCACACCGTGATGGCCTCCAACTTCTCCCCCATGGAAGTCTCGGTGACCTGGATGACTTCCAATTTCCCACATAACACCCGTGGCACTCTTTTCTTCCAGAAAACATCTGACTTAACATGAAACCACTGAATCAGAACCAGGTGGGCTCCAGCTAGCCGGGGTCCATGTCTGGATGAGTGGTGCCTTCTACGTGCCCTGTCCTTCCTGCCAGCACCCTGCAGCCCCCAGCTACTTTGGGTCAGCAGCAATGCAGACACGCAGGCACTCACCCCTGCTTTGTTTGGTGTCTGACAGCTGACTTTAAAAACAGCAGACGAAAACTAAACAGGGATATATTCCCCCAAACCCTGAGCACACACTCAGAACCTCCATCAGTGCATTTATTCCCTTCCCCTAAGAGAAGTAGCTTGGGTGATAGCAGAGGGAAGAGGGCATAGATGGCAAGAGGAGTCTTTGTTTTAATTGGCTGCTGTTAAGAACATTAGAAGGATGTTTGAAGGAGAATGATTATGGGCAGAGTGCAGAGGAGGTAATCAAAGGTGTCCGACAAACTGAATTTATGATGTGGCTTAGCAATCCATCACCTGGCTATCATTCCTACGTACATGCACATACATAAGCCTCAAAAATATATTTAGCTCAGGGGTCCGAAGAAAAAAAGCCTCTTTTCTTGCAAGCCCAGGTAGCAGCCACTTTGCCTCTTACAACACTACAGAAGCTATTTATTTCAAATTGGGGAGGCAAAGCAGTTCAGATCTAAAGGGTAAAAGTTGTTTTAAATTCTTCTAAGTGTGCAGATAACTTTGTTTACAAAATGCATACAAGGGAACATATGCATACAGCACACACTCAGCTGTGGAAATTTGGCTCCCTGCAATTCCCTGTGATACAGATGCATTTTTTCCAGAGGAAGTCTCATGGCCGTGTTTGTTTTCACAACTAATAGAGGAGTTCGATGAAATTTTCTATTGGGAAAGTCTAATGAGGTCACAACAACAGAACAGACTAACTAGGAAGGAATGTCCTTGCATTTTATTTTTAGAATAAGGATAAAGGTGGGGCTTCGCAAGAGACAGGGGACAGGCCGGTTTTAGCGCGCGCGGCCAGGCTGGAACGCTTGGTCCTGTGAGGCTGGGGGGTGTTGAGTTTGTTTTTGCAACAGCAAAGCTCTTACTGAAATCAGCAGCAAGAGAGCAGGAGAGTCCAACGTGGAGAAGAGCAGTGTGATGCCTGGATGCTTGGGCAGCAACAGCCACAGGGATCGATTGCAGCTGAGCAGCTCTTTGCCACGTGAGCAGAGAACACTCTCCCCTCCTGGCCACGTTTCCTTTTCTGTGCTGCAAAGATGAGTACCTTCAGTAGCTCCAGTGAACTTGAGATCTCTACTTCTGCACGTTAAGGGGAATCCAGGTTACAGCAGAACAAGCACTGCAGGGAAAAGCAAGAGCAAGGAAAGCACGACATGGCAGAGCAGAGGGGCACGCTGCACCAACACGCTGCAAACAGAGCATCCCGCACCACGGCAGGGAACGGCATCTAGTCCATTGTGAAGCGTTAAGGCTGGGTGTCAAAATGCAGCGAGACAGCCTCGGGGAGAGACGAGCCAGAATGAGACTGAAAATGAAGAGGAAGAAACAAAACTAAATAAAAAGAACCAAGGTGGAGCGGGAAGTGGCTTGACTGGGATAAACAGGTAAGGAGGAAAAAGGGTGCATTCAAGAGCAAGCAGGCCACGGTCTGTTTCCTGGCACTGGCTAATCTGATTGGCACGGAGATACAAGAAACAGAGGCTTAAATAGCTCATGGGAGCAGATCTTCAGCAGGGGAGGGCCGTCATCACTCAGCAATTAACTCCGTCACAGGCTCTGCCCCACGGAGCACCGAGTTATTCAGCACAGCTCTGCCCCTAAACCAAAAGCAGGGGCCTGACCCCACCGAGCACAACCAATGCAGAACAAAGGCGAACAAGATTAAGCGCCTTTGTAAGGGTTAACAGACAATAGGGAACAAGCTGTTCCATGCGTTCAGGTCAGGAAAAACAGGACGGGGACTTGACACAGGCACAGCACACGCACTGCTGCTGCCCTGCCAGGATCACCAGCGCCCAAGCGGAGGAGCAGCCGGCTCTGCCCACCAGGAACAGTGCTCTGAGGGTCCTCACCTCCAAACGAGCACAGACAGGGCTAATCCAGGGGGCTGTCTGGTACGGGTACGGTTTGGGGAGAGTTGGGGCTTTCAGGAACAGGCTCCAAGCAACCAGAGGCAGGCATCTCTGCTCTGCTCCTTGACATTCTCTCTGGGGAAGGAATAAGGGGTGGCAAAGCGTGTGGAACGAGGGGCAAAGCACCCCCTCACCCCTCCTGTGCTGCCCAGAGCTGTTGGTCTCCTACTCGTAACCAAGAAAGATGTGGGCAGAAGAATCCAGCAGACTGGAACCAGAACCACATAAACAAGCCGGGGAGGGCAAGGAACTGCCCTTTGATGGGCAGTCACAGCAGGCTGCACTTGTCTTCCAGCACACAGGTCCTCCGACACGGTGTTTCTGAGCAGTATGTTGCCTGCAAGTCTCTTCTGCTCCTGTCTGCAAGCAGGTGCAGGCAGAGAGGGCACATCCCCCGAGCAGCACACACTGCTCAGCTGAATCCGGGGAGCCTCTCCAGCATTACAGATTACAAAGGCCACAATCAGGTCCGTGGCAGGACAGGTATAGGAGCAGCAGCCTTGTGTGTACAGCACAGGGCACAGCAAGGGGTCAGACGGTGAGAAAAAACACCCCAGGTTCGCACCAAGGCTCCGCTTAACCCCATCTCCTTCCCACCCCAACAAGGACCACAGCACCTCCCCGTCCTCCCACAGAGCAGGTTGCTCTTTGCCTTGTAGCAGAACCTTTGCCCCCACACTCCAGTCCTCACCGCGGCAGTGACAGCACGGGACAGCACAGCTCAGAGCACAGCTGAGAAAGGGGGCAGACGGGCGGAGGAATGGCCCTCCTTCCCCCTGAGCTACAAGGCAGCCACACGCGATCTCCCAGCGTGATACTCACCCAGCCACCCACTATTTTTAACTCGGAGGATTTCTTGAACCTGCTGTGGTTGGCCTGCTCAGTATTCCCCAGCCAGCTCCCCACTGAGTACTTGTCCGGTCTCCCCAACACTTGTGCAAGCTTCGTACACCCATGGCCTATCTCGGCAAGGACCTCAACAGCTCCTCGGTGAAGGATTTGATCTCCCTGCCCCCCGTACTTCTATGATATGCTGCAGATCAGGGAGCAAACTTGCAATTAAAAAAAATTAAGAGTGACCTTGAAAACAAGGGCTTCAATATAACGAACCCTCATTCAGGATTTGTTACTAAAGAAGCTCTTCTTTGGAAGAAGTGCCCTTCTGCTGTAGCCCACAGACCACGCTACCTCTGCCCAGTTAGGCCATAGCGGAAATTTTAGGGACCTTTACATCAAGGCACCGGGAGAGCGTTCCCCTGCAGACACCTCCCTGCCCGCTCTTCACCCTCCACTCTTCAAGGAGCAGGGTAAGCTCCAGCCTTGCCAAGTCCACGGGTAAGGCCTGGCTTGCAATTAAGCAATAACGATCACAATCTCCAGGCATTTCCAAGGGGCTGATGACCGGCTGGGCGGGGTTACATTACAATCCATTAACCTAATCAGCGTTTAAACCTCCAGAACTACACAGCAGAGGCTGCCACCGGGATTATAGAACAAAATGAGAACATACTCCTGAAACATGCGTCTTTCAAGGCTTTGGAGAGCCTTACAGCTACGTCCTCACAGATAATCACATCACAGGTACAGGACAAGGTTAGGAAATAAATGCCCAGGGCTAATGAGAGAGTTCATTCATCTTATCTAGCACAGAAGTGTTTTCCCCCTCCATCTCATGGTAATGTTACCTTGATGGGTACAGAGCCCAGAGCAAATTCTACGTCTGTCCTATATTCTGAATTAGCCCTTTAGGGATTAGAGCAAAGATACATATTTGGGGAATGGTACTGTGGTGCTTCCTACAGCCTCCTGCGTGGCTTGCGGCATCAGAAAATTGAGCTGCCCGGGAGAGCAACGCCTGATGCTGCCCCACAAAGCAGGACGTGTTTGGTTCCATTGCTCACAGGCCCGTTAAACTATGAAGTTGCTGCTCCACACCCTTTTCTACATATTTACAGACTGTAGGGCAAGGGAAAAAAAGAAAATCAAAGCAGCATCTTGGAAACACCATGTGCCCTCAGACACCCCATACATCCCACTGGATGTAGAGCTGAGCCTAACTTTACCTCTCCTTAATTGCTACTCTGTGAGCCCACAAAGCATTGATGATGTGCCTTTGCTCTTATCGACTAGCTGGGATATCACTGGAACATGGTGGTTGGTAAGTAATAGTTTTCCCCCCTCTCTCCTGGGAGGACTTTTGCATGGGATAGTCCCTGCTGGGGTGGGTTTTGACATGCTGTCCTCACTGCTCTGAAGGCCGGCCTGCCTGCACGAGGACCTCAGGCATAGACGTGCATGCACACGGATGGATCGGGTACAAGGGATCTATCAGGACAAAGCCGGCCTGATATTGAGCACTGCAGCAGGGAGTTTGCAGCTTTCCCATTGCCCTCCTTTTTTTGTGATTTTAGTTGCTAGTTTAGTACGTTCCCCACTCTCCGCACCATTTCTGCCCAGTCAGGGGCTCTGCTTGCAGACAGGAGGGCTCGTTTTGTCTGGATCTTTGTTCTGTCAGCACCCTCTAAGTATCATTCCCTTAACACCTGATTTAATATTGCAACCCCTTTAATTATACACAATGGAGATTTTATTGGAAATCTGATTATTGTTTGAAAGTCTGAGCATTTCATCCCAGCCTCAGAATTGATCTATTGACTGCTTTCAAATCTCCCATTTTAATTTAACATTTAACACTTTATACCCACATTAATTACACTCCCCATGATCAATATTAACAAACACCATCTCTGACCCTCTCCCGATATCCCTCAGAAACGGCCCTGGGAGACCTTGCTCCGACAGAGCTCGCAAGAGGGATTTGTTCTTGAACGTGGGCATTTATGGCACCGATCTCTTCAGTGGGCGAGGAAGAAAAACCCACGGTACCGAGTAAGTAGCCAGAATCTTCAATAGCAGATAGCTGCAGGGCTGGGCGAAACACCGGCTTGGTTCAGCAGGGGAAGCAACTGCCAGCCCACGTGGAGCTGAGCAGGCACAGCGCCCATGCCAGGGGCAGCGCGGGGACTGGCCAGGCCCCAGGACATGCCGAGAGGAGGCTCCAGCCAGCTCAGAGTCCATCTGTCCCACCCCCGTCTGAACTGGAGAGGGACCAGGCTCTGATGTGCGGAGCCAGCATTTCTAGGCTCTGTAGTAACTCCTGCCCACACGGAGTAGCAGGTGAGCTGTACTTGGCCGGGTTCAGAGCTGCTCACCAGAACTGGAGCACAGGAGATGCTGACCAGGAAGTCAGAGAAAACAAAGCTTTGCCAGCTCAGAGCCTCCCACCATGTAAGCCTGTAATCTCCCACCACGCCAGCCTGCAGGTCGAGGTCCCTCTGCTTGCCTCACCACAGCACAACACGGAGTGCCGTGCCATCCTGAGCTCTGCCCCTGGGCATCCAAGAACACAATCTTTCTGCAGGGGCTTACCAGGGGGCTGGACAGTCTAAACCCAGACCCAGCTCCAGAGAAGCAGAGGCCTAGATTTGTGAGTAAAAAACAAAAAACATTTTCACAGAGCAGTAATGCCACCCTCCTCCACAGTAGCATTTTCCTATCAATCTTCCTTGTTACTGCTTTGCACGCCTGCAATGGAGCAGAGCTCTTGTTAGAGGACACAACCTGCATGGACTAATTAAGGAAGACACTCACCACGCTGCCTTTATATCCAGCCACTGCCCGGTCTCCAAGAGAAGGTGGCTGCTATAAGGCACTTCAGCTCAGGCAGGACAGTACCAGGTTTCTTCTCCAGACCACAAAAAGAACTCAAAGAGTTTGCAGGGAGTCAGGTGCTCTTTTTACCCTGTCCACAATGCATTTCTGTTTCTACATTGCAAATGGAGGTGGAGTAAGAAGATTGGATCCCCAGTGCTGCAGGAAACAAGAATATTTTTCTGTGAATAATTTCTCCAGCATATTAAGCACAAGTCATTCTTATGCAAAGGCTGCCCTGTACAGCTGCCAAGGTCAGTGAGACCTTGCTTTATTTGCTGCATAAGGGCTGGCTGCGCAAGTTTTACCTTGTACATATATTTCCATGCCTTCTCATCTTAGATTTCCCTGCTGCTAGTGCCTCTGCATCTTGCTGTCTGTTCAGTAGGTCATGCTACCATCTCTGGCTGTTGATAATGACTACCCAATATCCAATCCTCCAGTACAGTCAAAATTCCAGCAACCCATTTTGTACGGTATGTTTAATTCAAAGACACCAAGGACAATATTGAATAACAATTTTCAAGGAAAACATGCTCCACAGCTTTTGCTAACAACATCAATATGCTTCTATTTTCAGGGGGTCCTGACCCGTTATCCAGCCACACAGCCATCACTGTTCACATTCTAGTATCTACATACAAACGATTTTTTGTGCAGGGGTTGCATTCAACCAAGAGGCCCTGCCTGCAAACACAAGCTCAGGATTACAACACCAGTGAGTGTACATTTCTGTAAGCAGCCAAGTATGTGCAGTTACTGAGCAGCCTGAATCTAAATATTCAGAGGGTGGCAAGACACCGGCACAGGCTGCCCAGAGAAGCTGTGGACGCCCCATCCCTGGAGGTGTTCAAGGCTGGATGAGGTCCTGGGCAACCTGATCTAGTGGGTGGCATCCCTGCCCGTGGCAGGGGGTCAGAACTGAACGGACTTTAAGGTCCCTTCCGAGCCAAGCCATCCAATGATGTTTCTATGAAAAAGATGCCAGGGTCTGAAAATACGGCCCTATGCTTTTTAAACTGCAGGCACTTCCCCCCCCCTCCCCCCCCCCCCGGAAAATTGCCAGCAGTTATACCCAGACTAAGGACTCTTCCCCCTGCCCCAGTTTACTAAATGCTGTGACGCTGCAGGGGCAACAGACAATCTTTCATATTTACACAACAAAGAAAAATAATATTTTGAGCTTGTACACTCTTGTGGTGTTATGAAGGACTCAAACACCAAAAAACCTGAATCCACGCTTTAGTCCCTTTGCAGAAGAAAGATAAGGGCGCTGCCTGAGGTCAGCGGTTGGGTAGGAAAACCTCCCAACAGCCTGTCCTGCTCGGCAAGCACGCTGCCCTGCCCCATCCTCTCTATGGGCTAGACCTGTAAAAATGGGGAGGTGGCAAGCAGAAGTGTCCCCTACATCCCCTGACCTGCCAGGAGAAGTGCAGCACAGCGCCTAGTGACAGCACTTCTTCACTCTGCTTATTGCAGGTCGCACCTCGCCACACCTGATCTCCCACGGCAGCACTCTGTGCAGAGCTCTTGCTTATCAGCATCTGATGCAAACAGGTCTCCAGTCTGGGAGGAGATCTGGTCCAGTAAGAACAGGAAGCCGGGGCTCAGGATGAGTGCTCACACATCCTTCCTCCAGCCCAGAAACCACGTGCTGTGCATTCACACTGAGGGCTACGTGCTCCTCGGGGTAAAAACCCTCTCCCCTTTTATTCTGCAGCAGACTGATCCTGGTACGAACCCACAGCCACCGCCATAACACAAATCATCACTCAAGCTTAACACACACACGCTGGTGCCAGAAGTTTCTCAATCGGAGATCAGCAGCATCATAATGAGGCTGTACAGAGGGGTTAAGAAGCACTGCTGAAAAGGGATGCAAACATATGGACTTTAGGCTCTGAGCAAGCACACTGCCATACGTGCAGCTCAAAAGGTTAGCATCACTTGCGAGCAAGAACTGTCTGGCTGAACGTACTGCCTTTGTTAAACTGCGAACAGCTACATGATAGAGTGGACTAATTAACTGCATTTTACTTTTGGGGACCCAGGCTTAAATCCTGGCTCTTGTCACAGCTGAAAATGAATTTAGGGACTACAATGAGAGCTGAGATCATTTATTTTCCACAAAATCATCAAACAATTGCCACTCTCCTGACAGAGAGGCCCAGAACTCTATGCAAGGGTCCTAGTGCTTGTGCTGTGATTTCCCCAAGCATAGAAGTCATTAACGGACTGATGCGAACAGTTACCACAACTATCGGTGCCATTCAGCTGGACTGAACATGAAGAGCATTGCCATGCAACGCTGTGGGCACTTCGTGGTGCAATGCTGTGTGGATGGCAAACCCTACTGAGAGTATTAGTTGGCAGGATTTTAAATTAAGTCTTCATACCAATTCATATACCCCTTAAATTTAGAGGGGCAAAACACAGCCCTGGTGTAACTCTAGCTACTTCACTGGAAAACCACCAGGTCTGATCTAATTTCCCCACTTCCTCCCAGCCGAAGGCCACTCGGAGCTGGTAGGGAAGTCAGTACTTTCCCCATCAAGTAATTCTCTATTTTTATCTTGCTAAGAAAGGTTTTCATTTAGAAACTTCATTTAGAAACTTTAGAAACTCCTGCTTCAGGGAGAAACCAAGAACCCTTTTCCTCTCCGATTCTTACCACATACATTTTCATCTAATCAAATAAGCCATTTTTCCATGATGATTTCTTTCAATGGAGGACTCAGAACAGTGGACCAGTCCCTGAATGCTTCCAATCAAAGAAACATGAATACCTGGGGAGCTGTGGTCAGACCGTACCAGTGTCCCCAGGGAGAAAATCCGAGCCCTTCTATGGAGTCAGGCTGGAGGCCAGCCCAGGCGGCTCAGACACAGCCACTCGCACTGGGAAGCTGAAGGCAGCTGGACACCTCTTTCACAAACAAGGCTGGCAGCAGGCTGCAGACCTCCCTAAACACGCTCACCAAAGCCTGCCTGAGCCCCAGTTCCCTCCTGGCTCACTGTCCCCTCCCAGGAAAGCACTGAAAAGACCAATTAATTGCATTCCTGACTGTGGCGGCAGCACCATGCTCCTTCGCTGAGTTTGCAGTATGTCATTTCACCTCCCCATGCTTCAGTTCACCTACCCCAAATGACGGCGATCCTCTGTGTTACAGCATGCTCAAAATATAAGCTAAGCAGCTGCTAGTGATGGTGAGCCACGGGTTGGAAACAATATGATGCCCTATTAAAGCACAAGGGTTATTGCTTCAGAAGTGCTATTGCCTTCTTTCCTCCTCTCTTAGGAGAGAAACAGTCTCCAGCATCCTCAGCAGCCAGCACAACCGAGGGTGGACAGGAAGATGCAAAAGAGGTCAAAAGGAACACAGAAATATTTTCTGAAGCAGCCTCTGGCACATAATGCTCAGCAATGCAGCACCTTTCATCTGCACCCAGCAGAAGGCCCAGGCATTTAACCCTTTAGCAGAACAAAGCAAGGGGTGGGCGCTGTCTTTGCCATGGGGTTTCAGAGCAAGCCGAAGGTTTGCGAGGAAGGCTTTCCTTGAACAGAAGAAGGGAACGCTCAAGTCAGACTTCTATCCACAGAGTCACGGACTTGAAGGGAAGGGATGAATCAGAAAACATTTGTGAGCCAGGGAAGAAGGAGGCAGCAGCCACAGCATGCTGGAGGCTCACAAAGAAACCAGGAGCTCCCAGCTCTCAGATAGGGCAGGAGGCCCAAGGTCCCAAGGCCAAGCCAAATTCTGCAAGTAATGGCTACACATCTCCCCCCGCCATTATCTTTAAATCCTCTTTACTCCGTGGAGCTATTCTCCACCCTCCTTTGCTTTTAATCAGGCCTGACCTACAGATGTCAGCCTCATTTCAGCTAAGTCAACACAACTGCCACATCTAGGATGCTGTTACAGGAAAAACCTTACTTACGCTTTTGGCTGGATTCCAGAGTCTACTTCTTGGTCTAGACCTGACCTCGTTCCTTTTCTGCAAGCCTTAATCCTTTACCTTAAGGGCACAGCGAACACACAGGGACTCCAATGTGGGCTTGTCTCTGCTCAGTCTCCCCTTCAGCCTGCAGAGCCACGAGACTCTTTTGATCACACTGCACAAATGCTAATGTTTATTGACAAAAGGCTCCCTTAGAACCTTACCTTCCTTAAAAGCACACATGCGTTCAGGAGACAGAAAGCAAATGGGAAACACTGGCTTTACGTTCTGCAAGGTAAATCCCCATCCTAGCACTTGCACAACAGGACTCGAACCTTCAATTAACAGCCCCAAAAGTTATCTCAAATGCAGCCCTGGCCTCACACAGAAGGATCTGCTATATCCAGCTTCATCTAAAGGTTT
Source organism: Oxyura jamaicensis (assembly GCF_011077185.1). NCBI lineage: Eukaryota > Metazoa > Chordata > Aves > Anseriformes > Anatidae > Oxyura > Oxyura jamaicensis. The sequence goes on along the minus strand of NC_048896.1, from coordinate 8,420,110 downwards.
CTCATCCTTCAGCAAAGAGACATCAATACAGTACATTCATTTAGCACAAAGGGCTTCAGCCAGCTACCCTGTCACCCTGTAACAGTACCTCACCAGGCCCAGCCCAGCTACTCGCTGCAGTAGTACTTACAAATTAAGAGCTAGCTCGCGGCTCTTGCACCATCTCACATTCGGCACGTTCCTTTCTGTCCCCACACCGTGCAGCCAACCTGCAGGAGCTGCAGGCCAGAGGCAGACGGACAATAGCTTGTCCTGTCTTGCCCAGACACATCATACAAGCAGGGTGTTTGCCTTGGATCCTGCGGGGAACAATGGGAGCACAGGCAGAGTCCCGGCTGCACAGCACAAAGTCATGCTCCAAGCCCAAAACACAGAGGCCCCGACACTCCTCTCTGCCATGCTGCCATCCATCCAAACACCTTTCTTCTGGTTCAGGCCCCAGCCCTGCCTCTCCTTCCTACCCCTCTCCTCCATCTATTCCTCCACACAACCTCCTTGTCTCAAAGCTAACTCTCCCCCCCCTCAAAATCCTGACTCCCACCCACCTCACCTCCCTACTTTTTCAGTTTGCCATCAAATGTCTCGTGCCTTGGGAGCCTTCACCTGCAGAGACCTGTAAAATCTCCTGTACCGCACAACTCTGACAGCCTGCGTGGCTGTGAGCCCCCAGCCTGCCGGGCCCCCCGTGCCTCTGCCTGGACACCCAGCCGTCAGGCGCTGGCTGCCCGGAGCCCTCTGCTTTCTTATCCCCAAATGTTTGTGTCCGACCTGATACTGAGCTAATATTTGGTGCACAGGAGCTGTAAACAAAACCCCACTGAGGCCGGGAGGAGCCTCCCGATCAAATTCTGAGCTCTACAGCATTCCTCAAACACGTGCTGCAAGAAAGCCTCCACACAGACTCACCTTTCATATCACGGGGGTAGGTGGGGGAGGGAGAGAAAAACAGATTAAAAACAAGATGCAGGCCAGATCCTCAGAGAACAAGAATCAGAGATGCTCCCCCAGTTTACACAATGACAGGTTCGAGCCAAATGTGCTTTTTAAAGTCCTTTCACAAAATATTTTAACCTGCCTTTATGCCTGCAATGATTGCGAGCTAGGTAGTGTTTTTTCAGAGAAATTATTTATTCAGCTTTAGTGACTAACCTGAATTTTCAGATCTTTTCAAGAGAAAAATTGGAGCATTTCTTCACAAAAGGCAAGCAGCATTAGGTAGGTTTTTCTCTCACTTGTTTTTCTTTTCTTCTCTACCTCTCAGCTGACACTATGCTTCAAGGCCAACCTTTCAACTAATAAATAAACTATACATTTCTCAACAAAATGCTCTTCCCTATGCCTCTATGCCAGAAAAATGGGATTGTTTTTTCAGCTCATCACTGAAACCAAAGATTCTTTACCAGTTTACCTAAAGTGGAATAAAATCCTTTTCTTTTTTAATTGAATTTTCAGTTTAGCCACCTACTTGAAAAAAAACAGCTAGTCTTACATTTCTGGTTGCAGTCTTAGAACCTGGAATTAGCTGAGCACAAAGTTCAAAGTGTGGGATTACCACCGGCTTGGCATTAGCGAAGCACCCTATGAACAACATCCACAGAAAGCAGAGACAGTCAAAAGCAAATTACAGGGTCAGTGAAAGTGGCCACACCATTGTATGAACCACGCTAATGTTCCTTCCCAGACTAAAGAACAAAAACCAGCAGCACAAAGCTCCAATTAAATACAATTAAGGCTCTAATCTGAGTCCATCCTATTAAGGCACAGCTCCAAAAGGCACAGACTCACCCCAGAGGCATTTCTGGCACCCGGGTGAGGCTCTCCCACTACGGGAAGCTCAGGTGGCACCTACCCACCTTCTCCAAGGCTCCTGAGGAGCACTCACCACAGGGGAAGCAATGCCCACACAGCAGGTCTGGTTTAAGGCAAGGAGACAACTCCATTTCATCACGAATAAGCCCTAATTGTGGGAGGCTGAGAACAGATGTACATTTTCTTGTATGGAGATGCCCTCTACTCAACCCAGCCTAAGACCTTCACTTACAAGAGGCTGTGATTAGGGGATTCAGGTCATGAGCAAGCAGATCTCACACTTTAATTCTCTCTCTTGCCTGAATCTCCAAGATGAGCAACATCACATTACCACAGAAATCTAAGCAAACTTGAGTGCACAGGGATGACTGCCAGCCTCTCCCTCAGAAAAGGGAGAAGCATGAAGACAGGCATGATAACCTCCCACCCAAAGGTATTAGATGCTGCTGCTCCGCTCTCCCAACACTAAAAGCTCAATCTTTGCAAACAACTATCTTAAAGCCAAGCTCACCTCTTTGTCATCACAATCTATCTAACATTGCTGCATCAAGTACATCTGCAGCATTGCATTCGTATTTCTCCTTCGGTGCATCTCCCAGGAAGGTGTACACCAGCAAATGCAGGAGATTGTATCCCCTCTCGCCCTCCAAGCTCAGCAAGCCTCCTCCCGAGATCACCCTGCTGAGAACCACTTTGGAAACATACAGGTTTAAGATGGTACTGAAAGGAGCCACGTACCTGAGATCCAGTCGCAGCCCCAGTCCCATCCTCCTGTAAGCATCGTGCAGGATCAGGCCCTTGCTAAGTGATCTGGGACTGCAGTAGCACATTCCTAGCTGCACTGCTATCTTTTTTTTTTTTTTTTTTTTTTTTTTGTGGCAGCTTTCACTACCTGCAGATGCTGTCCAAAAATACAGGAGAGTAATTTGTGCTCTTGGGAGCTCATAGTCTAAAGGCAGAGGTCAGGAGAAACTCTGTTCTTATTAAGGCAGTTCTGGGGAAGCAGCGGGGTGGGGATAGCCAAGATTGTATGCTTCCCACCAGCAGATTACAGCTAATAACAAAGATTATACACATCAAATGAATTTAAATTCATTCTTCTCCCATTCAGAATATTAGTGTGTGTTTGTTGTTTTTCTAAACATTCCTCCCAGTCTTGCTCTTGTCTGCAGTCAGCTTTGCTTTCTGCCTATCACAAAGATGTTATATTTGGACTATAATCACTGTAATGGACTTCTCCCCCTCAGCAGTTTTGTTGTACTAGGAGTCTTAAAAAAAGCATTTGTAGTGGTAGTTCAACAAGCATCCTATCTTTCCTTTTTTTTTTTTTTATTTGGTAATTGCTGCATAACCCTGCGATTAAGTTCTGCAGTTCTAATGGCTTTCTTTCCTCTCACCAGGAAATAGCAAAGTCTCACCAGCACGGCGTTACTCAGGCAGAACAAGCGAGTGCCACTGCCCCAGCCACGGTCCAGCCCAGGGCTCTGCTGGGGAGGGGGAGCCGGCAGCGCTCAGCACCATCCACAGGCACCAGAGACAAAGGGCACCAGCAAAGTGCCTGCTACCGGTGACCAAACCGAGGTTTTCAGCTCGGGTGGCTTCAATGAATGCTCACATTCAAACTGAGGACACCGCTCCGTGCTACCCCTCCAAATGAAAGGCTTCCCGCATGTGCTTACATCTCTGTTCCACTGTAGGAAAGGCAACTCCGTGGCAGCCAAGCTGCCAAACCCTGCCTGCCATTCCACTGCAGGAGCCCTTGGTGGGGCTGGGCTGCTGCCCGCAGGGCCAGTCTCAGTGATTCAGCCCCCATGTTTGCTCACCTGGTCCCCACAGTGGCAACGCATTTCCAAGCCTACAGCGCAGGCACCTGTGTGCAGTTATTTTTTGTGGTGAATTCCAGTAGCACGGGATCAGTCCAACTCAACTGCCCAGTCCTTTTGTCTCAAAAAGGGAGTTACCCCGGGTAAAAGGCACCTGCCTTCGCTCACAGGCTCATGCAACAGCTGTATTAAGCACTACCCTTAATAACTGGTATGTAACTACAACAGTTAGCATTTTATTGCATTTTTTTTTTAAAAAAAGCACCTTGCAAAAGGCTGTCACTGAGCAGCTCAGCCCCACCTGTGCAGACACTCTCCTGCAGGCCTGGGCAGCCTCCAGCTCCGATTTCACCACCACTTCCAGCTGACCCAAGCACAGGCTGCCATCAGCCTGGGCAGTTCTGCCCTCCCACGGGGCCCAAGGCTCATTCCTGCCCTCTCTCCTGGCCAGGACAAACACTTATGAGACCAAGCACAAGGCAGAGGAATGAGGACAGCAAGAGAGGAAAGGGACTGTACCTTTCAGTGCCAAAATCCCTCTGAAGGGCATGAAACAGCAGGTTCCATTCCACGTGGAGCCCATGGGTACTTGAGCAGCCAAAGGCTCTACCTTGGCAGCGCTTCTCTCAAGCAGCTTCCACAATTCACCCACAACTTTGATTCTCTCTTTTCCTGTACCTGGAAGTCATCTGTATCAGAGACACAAGAGGAATTGGGTCTCTAGACCCTACGATAAGGATAAATCCCACAGCATTTTGCAACCAAACACTCTGTTGCCGGATACTGCATCCCCCAGGTTGGCTGAGCAGGTGGAGATGTTCCAAGACCTGGGAGAGAAACTGCTTCTAATGTAAGCTGGTATGCAAAATAGTGCAGTCACCCACCCAAGGGAATCTGGGACAGACTCTACAGCTGTGCTGAATTTGCAAGTCTGGTATCACTACAGGGATGAGATGGCGGCACCACACAGTAAATAAGTAAATCTACTGTCAGATACACCAGAAACTTCCCTGTATGTTACGAATTGATCTCAGGATCTTTTCAGAACTATAACCTTCCACCTAATGTAGGACACAAAATGAATTTGCCTTTCAGCAGCAGCATTCCAACCTTGATATCCAAGCTAGCAAATGTGTCATGACACAGCCACCAGAGCTGGAAAGTCCCCAGCTGGTCAGCTTCATTTACATGGCCCGCAGCGTTGCTTCCTCAAGCCCCACACGAAAGGTGCTGCTGCAGCAGCCAGAGCACATCAGAGCCCATGAGAGCTGTTACCACGGCCATGCACAGGGAAGGGCGCCGGGGCTCTTGCACAAAGCACTTTACTCAGCAATTAGCCACGCCAAATTTGCTTGTGGAGGACTTGGTCTGGGGAACAAACCGAGGTCAAGCGGGGACTTAGGACTGAGGTGTTCGGTTCCAGACCCCAGAATCAAATGCAGTAGCTACAAGGCAGGGGGCAGTGCCATAACCCAGGAAGCCTGTCCGAGGGCACGAAGGCACCTGCATGCTCTGGGTTCCTCAGCAGGTACGGTGCAGGCATCTGCAGGCTTTGGAGGAAAGAGGACAGGCAGTTACCTCTTACTGCTATCGTGTAACCCTGCTAACAGCTCCACGCTACCGTTTCTTTTTTGTACAAAAATAACTTTACTACAGGGTATCTAAGGATGTATCGGGAGCTGCCCATTTTCATTTAAGAGTGTGTGCAGAAGAACACCGCTTCCCTTCCCTTCTCCACCTGTTTTGCGCTTGGCAGCACCCCGCAGGCTGATCCTGGACCCAGCTCTAGAGCACAACGCCCAGCAGCAGCACCGCAGCACGTGCCACACTCCTGCTCTCAGGGGTCCTCAGGGGTTTTCTTTTGGGGACAGGTATCCCCACGGGAAGCCACGCACACGTAGCAGCTTGGCACCCCAGCCTCTGTCACCACAGGAACGAGATTCACCTGCCCTTCGCCTGCACCCCGCTAGGCGCCGCAGCCCTGCGCCCCGAGATCCCTCCTCCGGGAGGAACATTTCACAGATATTAACGAGTTCAGTCTCAATTAGCCCTGGCAGCGTATCCCCTGGCAAGCAGGGAGCGCAGGATTGGGCTGAGCTGTCCCCGCAGTGACGGCCGCCAGGCCTGCTGCCTGCCTCCCTCCCCACCGCTCCGCAGCGGCCTTCCCGTGGCTGCAAAGGCTTTCCAAAACACAGCAAGGAAAAAAAGCAGCTTTCTGTTTTCCCTGAAAAGCAGGTCCTTGCAATAAGAGAGGTACTAATAAAGATTTCACCATCCAAATTAAAAGGCAGGGAAGCAATAAAGAGCCTCCGAAATATAAGAAACACGTTGTGCACGGTGTGAAATTTATTGCTGCCTCACAGAACGAAGCCAAACGTCGTAATATGGAAAAACACCACTACTTTTGACCCAAACAGATTGGGAACAGGAAGTAAAAACAAGTTACCCAGCTGCGGCCTCCCTGGGTTCTGAGCAGCAGCAGAGAAACCAGCGTTTCCTGTCAGCGCCTGTCACAGCCCACCACTGCCCGCGTCGGCACGCTGCCTTCCTGGGGCCTGGTCCTAATCCCACCTGAACCCCTACCAGTTTGTTCTACGGCTCTCACGGAGGAGATCGGGCCTTTATCGAACAGGAATTGGGGTGTGAGCCTCATGGGGCCAGCACCTGGTTCCAGGCATCGAGGGGCTTCCGCTGCTCCACGGCTCCGTCTCGATTTTCGGCAGGGAAACTCCTGACTCAGTGCAGGCATTTATCAGGGGTCAGCTTCGGTTTTACTGCACTGTCACCAGCAAACCCTCAGAAATTAAGTCAAGCCTCAAATGGCTTAAAGGATAATTGCATTTCTTTTAAACAATAGTTCTGTGTTACTTTTTTTTAATGTATATTACATCCTAATTATGTTTTCAAGTTTTCCTCTGCAGGTACAAGAATAACCCAGAAAGACATACAGATGAGCTAATTCTAAAATCATAGCTTGAGCCAAGGAGCTGAAGCTCTAAAGAAAAGCCAGATATACCAAGGGATCTTCAAGGAAAAATATATATATATATAATATATATATATATATATACACACACACAAAACTGATAGTCCAGAGTCCAGCACCTCTTTTGTTAAAAACAGTAACTAAATGCCAGAGACATTGACTTTAAGACTGTAGCAGAAGAAACGTTGAATAGCACTCATGCAATGCAACAGAAGAGCCATTTGCACATACATTATATACTAAACTGCAGCTCAATCTAATATTTTGATTAAAATTCAGCTTTCCGAAGAAATCTTATGACCATTGCTTTTATCAAGCAGATTTTTACTACAAGATTTTAAAAGGCTACATGACAGGTCTGGAATACTTCATAAAGTAGAATAAGAATATTGTTTTGTATGTGTTTTTTAGTTCTTTTTGTAAATAATCGCAACCAGCCAAATTACAGTCATTAATACTACACTGGCTTTGCAGCAGATTTATGCCAGCCTAAGTGAAAGCAGAATTTCACCCTATAACGCTTCTGGGCAATACAGGCATCTATAGAAATGAAGAAAAAAGGCACATAACTGTGCACAAATGCACATTTTTTTGTCCATTACAATCCACAAGTTTTACATGGATGTGCATTTTGTGCCTTTGTTTTGCAATACAGTACCCTGAGCGTGCACGCAAGTACGATCTCCCCCACACAGCAATTTCCAGTCCTACCTCATATTCTTTTAAATCTGTCACTTTCGTGTTCCTAAATGCTGCTTCGGCGGAGGGGTTGCATTGTGAGGAAGGAAACTCTCGCCGCACTCCCGTTATCACGCTGCATGAAATTCTCACTGTGCCCAAGAAACCTCCCAGCAAAATCCAAGTTTATCACGCCAAGGAAAGAACAATAAGTGGGAGTCCGAAAAGGCAGTCAGAACTGCCGCCAAAATCCAAGCTCTTTCTCAAAAAAGGCCCTCCCTTAGGAAGCCTGCCAGTCAAACCCGATCACGAGGCTGTTTTCAGAGAGTGAATAGAGTTCTTATTGACACAGCTTATGTCTGCAGCATGCAGCCCTCTGCAAGGCTTTCAAGAACAGATCGGATTACACAGACACATTCTCTCTGATTTTATGCATTCAGAAGCCCTCAGACATAAAATACTGAGCTCTGAAGGCCACTGGTTTTCTGGCTTGCTATCACCATACGTGCTTTTACAAATGGCATTATGAGCAGGTCCTGGCTCCCTGACTTGGGCTCCCGAGGACCTCACCCTTATTGAGCAGGGTAATTTGGAGGCCAAGCCACAGATTTGCTCCAAGTGAGTAATACAGGACGACTCATCCCAGCGGTGGGTACTTAGCATCAGGACGGGAGAAAGGAAAAAAATAAATACCTGCTGACACCACTTAAAATGGGGGAAGATAACATCGCTCCGGGTAGACAATCCTTCCTGGAAGATGGCATGGAAAAATGGGAGGATACACACCTTTTGGGAGGATACACACCTTTTAAGAGAACACTCACTGCCACAGCTTAGCAGGCAAAAGGCACGCAGCTCCAGAAATGTCACAAGCACAGGTTCAGGCAAACAATCTACCCAGGAGCAGCAATTTGCATGCCTACATGAGCCTAGAGAAAGCAAACTAAAAGGAACAGTTTATACCATTTCTGCATTTAGCGGACACAATGGGGAAGTCAGTTCCAGGAGAAGACACACTTACAAAGTCTGGAGTAGCCGTGATGCCGCATTAAAGGTGAACAGAGAATTACAAAATGTTTCAGTATTATAAAGGCTCCAGCTCAAAGACTGCACTTCAGCCAAGAGAGACGCGTCTGTGCTTAAAACATATGCCAAAGTGGGACCTGAGCAATGCCCTGGAGGACACAATGCACTGCCCAGAGGTCTGAAATACACTGATTGAAAAGACAGTTGGAAAATAATCTAACAAGCAAACCAGTGAGTAAAGCAGTTCCCTGTCACCTAAAAGGGAACAATTCCTGCACTAACTCACCCACACAGAACTGAAACTTCTCACTGAAATATTACACGCGGCAAACAGCAAATTGAGCAAGTGTGAGCTTCAGAGCTTTTCAGGGATTTTAAGAGCAAATACACGCTGTTTGATAAAGAAAGACATCCTCTCTCTTCCAGGCCATGACCACCCTCCAGCCAAATGTTCCTAACATGTTTCAAAAGATTTTTCTCACATTTTGTGCTCTGGGAGGCTGGACCTGGGTAACCCAAATGTGCAACGCCGTGTCTGCCTGAGATGGCAGATGCTTGGTTGGACATTTGGACTTGGTTTTCAGAGCACAGTGAAAGAGCTGCAGCTCTTATAACTACATCTGGAAGGTGAGACCTATGCAAACTGTGCTTTTCAGCACACAGCCTCCCTCTGAATGAGCAGCATCGTGTTTCTAGTGCTCAGTTTCCACACGTGACTTCTAGTACACTCATGGTCAGAAAAAGCCTGCTCCTATAAAGGCTGCGTATTCTTTCCCAACATGTCTGAGTCACACAATGGTTTGCTCCACTGCCAAAGCCAAGCTCCTACCACTGGTATGGCAAGGGTGTCCTGCTGCAGGCATCAGTAGCCAAATTCTGACTGCAGATTCATAATCATCACCTGTGCCTGCATTATCCACAGAAAAATCTTGATTTGCTTTCAGGCTCCTGACTAAGCTGCAGACGCTGGTGCCTAGGAAAGCCGTGGTTTGACTTGTTCATGAAGAAAGAGCCATTTGCAAGTCACCAGCCATGCAATTCTGCCATCAGTTTAACTTGGCATAAAAGTCAGTGCTGCTACCAAAAGCAGCAGTCTGGCCTCATCCTGTCCTGCTTGTATACCCCAGGTCCGCGTGCCAGAACAACTGTTTGTGCACCCACAGGGAAAAACAAACCTGGGAAGCCATGACTGTTAAAGAGTGTCACTTTCTTTGTTGTTACTCTGAAAGATTATTTTTAATCAGTAAGGATGGTAAAGGCACAAGAGCAAAAGGCTGGAAGCAGAACCACTTTTCCACTGCAGCACCAGCTTTGAAACTGATTTCCAAACTATACTGCAAGAGGCAAGAAAGCCAGAGCCCCCCAGTTTGGGGTCACGAGTTTAAGTCCCACTTCCATGTTCCCTTAAATGCACAGAACAAAACTTGTAGACCTGTAAAACGTAAGAAAAACACTTAAGCCTCTTGCCAGACATTCTTCATCAAAGGAGGAGGCAGAGCCGGCCGCTGTTGCTTATGAAGTGGAATTGTGCATAAAAACCACTAGAAAATTATCTCTGTGGATGCCAAACTGCATCCGTTACTGCAGCATCGACACCCCAGCATCCCTGCTTTTCAGTAACCCCCATGGCAGCTGAGGGAAGAGGCCAGTCACTAGATGTACCTCCTCATCCTCCTTGGAGAGCCCTCGCTCCCCCTTAGTGGGGAAGAGGATGTAGCACCCCAACTCCTCCCGACTCGGCCAGCCACTGCAGGAGGCTGAGCATCACAGAGCTTACAGCACCGAGGGGTTCGTTTCCTCCCTAACCATCAGGGCTGCTACGGACCCCAGCGGGTCTATCACAAACCTCCTGGAAGATAGTACCAGACCCGTTACAGATACATCCAGACTGAACAGGTACGTGTGTAAAACACAGCTGCTTCTGGGAAGACTGGCTGCGTCTGAGAACAGACTGCACCTTCTCTCGCTATAGGGGCATCCCATAATACCTAGAAGCTTCCGTACAGCCCATTGTCTTTCAAACAGAAACACTCAAATGCCAAAATAGCTCTCAAACTTTTCTGGGCCATCGCTACTTGGAAATGACTTGATTTAAATACGTACCATGTCTATACACTCGCACGCACCGGGGGAAATCAGCATTTGCAAGAAGGGCTGGTGCCCACACGGGAACCCCGCACTCACGCTTGGCGTGTGCCCGGGAGCCGCGCAGCCCCGGAGCGAGGCAGGCCCTGCCCGACAGCCCCCGAGCTCCCACCCGCTGGCAGGGAGCGCTGGAAAGACCACGGCCCGCGGGCTCCAGCCCAGACCTCTTGGTAACACACATCTTTTCGGGGTATAGAGTGGTGGGGGCGGGGAAGCTTTAAGACCAAATTACAGAGCCCTTTAAATCCCCCTCAGTGGTGTGAGCTGCACAAAGCTGGACCCACGAGCCCTTTCCTTCGGGAGGTTATTTCTTCCCCCTAGGGCTGAGATGTGCAATTCGGGCCCTCGTTTGTGAGTAAAGCTCCAAGGAGCAGCACTGCGCCACATACGGTATTGCTCCAACCTGGAGAGCAGCACTGCTGCGGCCTCTGCGCGCTACCTTAAAAGCAAAATACCCGCAAGGAGGACCCACAGGGGGAAAACATCTCTGCAACCCCATCGAAGCCGCTTATGGAAACTTTAACTGCATTACTTCTGCTACTGCATAATCCCAGCAGAACTTGCTTAATTCAGACCGCTCCAACTCAGACACTCGATAGTTTCAACATGGTATATAGACCATTACCTCGCTCTAATTACAGGATCACATTACGTGTCCAACAACCACTGCAATTTAGTCTTGATACACCCCAGCTCTAAATTGCTCATCCCACCTCTCACTTCCATACTTTCTGGCATCCTTTGAATAAAGGCAGAAGCACCAAGCAGCACTTCAGTAATCGACACGCACGCGCCCCAAGCCCCCCAAAGTCATTATTTCTTTGCAGTAACGAAGCTGACGACTTTCACCAGTGCAGAATAAACAAGCACCCGTTTTTAGGCAAACAGCACGGACACGGCGCTGCTCAGACGCTTATCTACACAAACACATCACGGGCTTACTGCTTATAACCAGAGCCGCACAATGCCCCCAACTCACACGCCGCTCCCGAGAGCCGCTGTCGGTCTCGCACCGAACCTCGGCACGCGAGGAGCCTCCGCAGCAGGATCAGGCCCTCGGGGTTCCACCTCCTCCAGGGCAGCGGCGCACGTTTCGCCTCTGAGCTCCAAACTGCGCCCACAGCTCCCGCTGCCACGGGAGGGGACGGCGGGCTCCCTGCAACCGCACGGCCGAGCGCGACCCGAACGCTGGCGGGTCTCTTACTTTCTCCTGCCTCGCCATCCCCTCATGCTCCACAGGGGAATGTTTCGCTCCCCGAGCAGACGAGCTGTCCGGCCATCGCTCCGCAATGATTCAGCAAGGGGGTGGCTCCCGGTCGGAAGGCACACCTACCGCGAACTGTCATACCACAGGGCTGGGTGAAAATGGGAGAAGTTGCTCTCTATCATGGCTGCACTTTCCGAAACGCACAGACCTGGCCTGGCAGGGGCGAGGGGGGCAGGGGAGAGGGGGAATCTATCTGCAGACACATGGAGACAACCCACGGAAATATCTAGAGCCTTTTAACTGCGGCACAAGTAAATGATGAGGAAAAAAAAAAAAAAAAAAAAAAAAAAAAAAAAAAAAAGCCAGACACTTTCAGAGCCAGCATCAACTTCGCCAGGCTGTGTTCTTTGTTTCTAGGCAGACTCCAGTGCAGTGGCAAGAATGAACAAATGCGCATGTCTTAATAAGAGTCCAAAAAAAAAATCCCCCTCCCAAGCCCCCCTCGTCCCCGTAGCAGGAGGGGAGCCCCCCGAACAGTTTGCGCTGCTTTTTCAGAACTAGAGCTCCGCTTCGGCCTGCTTCCGAAGCCGAATTTGGCCCCGCCGCGCGCTACCAGCGCGGAAAGCCGCCCGGCACGCTCCCGGCGGCCGCGACGACCGCGGCAGCGAGTTGGGCAGCCTGCGGCCGGGGCGGATTTTTTCAATAAAAGGCCAGAAGCAAACGGCAGCAGGGGCGAGCTGCCGCCGATGCTTTCCGCCAGCAGCCGGGCGCCTTTCGGGGGGCAGCGCCGAGCCGCGGCTCACACAAAGACCCGGAGCGCCCCAAGCCCGTACCCCGGCCCCGCGGCTCCCCCCGGCGCCGCCGCCTCCGAGTCCCCCCCCCCCTCCCCGTTCCCCCGGGGGGGCTCCCGGGAACCGCTGCCGGGGGGGGGGGGCGGGGGCGGCGGGGCCGTCCCGCCGCGGCGCTAAGCAGGCAGGCAGCGGGCGGCCGCTCCGTGCCACACGCGCGGCGGCGGCGGCTCGGGGCGAGCCACGGGGGCCGGTTTAGCACGGGGGCCGGCTGCGCGCCGCCATTTTAACGCCTCCCTCCCCGCCCGCCCGCCCGCCCTCCCCACGCGCGGCGTGGAAATGTCACTCAGCGGCGCCCCCCTCCCCGCTTCTTCCCCCCCTCCCCCCTCGCCGCCGCCGCCGCCGTTACATTGACGCAGCGGCTCCCGGAGCTAGCAGGGCAGCAGCGGCAGCAGCAGCCGCCGCCGTCGCCGTCGTCGTCGTCGTGGCCCCTCCGCCGCCTCCCGCCGCCGGGCGCACATGGTACGCTCCGGGGCCGCGCCGCGCCCCGCCGGCCGTGCGCGCCGCCGCGCCGCCTGGCTGCTGCCATGGC